>NW_017307469.1:472489-525086 GCF_000935625.1 Nanorana parkeri | reverse complement strand
CACTACATCTAAAAACGTTTAAACTGTATTATATGCAATATCCTGTTATACCTCTAAGTATTTTTTCTCTTTCGCACTATGTAGTCCTGACTATCTGAATGCCGTAGGACTTCCTTCTGAAAATCTGCCCCACAAACCTAACCTGCACAGAGAGATATATGGATATTTGGAGAAATATCTCCTGGACTACTCCCCAGTATAGTGACATAGGAGGAGTTCTAGAGTGCAATACCTACTTTATATAAAAGTAGACCCTCATGGGTGGTGTCATGCATTATTTATTCACAGATTACAGTGGAAAGATTTTTCTGCCATGCTTTCCAACTTTCTCTACCATACGTGACAGTGGCAATAACTGGTGCCATTATTATTTTACACCATTGTACTCATATGCACTGTCTGGCTGGAGCTGCCTGGCTGGTATGCTCCCCTATTACCAATTCCCTATATATAAAATATTCAAATGCACTGCATAATAATAAAAATACAAAGTGTATCAGCTGTCAATAATTATAAACAGCAAAACCAATAATAATGAATATAAAATGATTGTAATAAAGGCCACACTTTGGAGTTTCACAAATAAGTGCCATAGTGCTATAATGAATTTTACCTTACCTTGCCACAGGTAAATAGATAAACGTCTCCAATTCCACTCTGTACCTTCTTACATTCTCTACTATTTCATATTACACAGAAACATACACAATTATCATACCATAACTCCTTTAAAAAACGTTTTATTAAAATATTAGATGTGCAAGGTATTCCCACAAACCTGTGCACATAAGTGACTGAAAGTTCCTGATGCTGCACATCTGCTATGACCTTATCTCTTCCCTACGCGTTTTGCCCCTTTGACCTTATCGCACCGCTAATAATATGAAAATGACGAAACAGGTAGGCTAGAGGCAGGTATGCTAGTGTACAATTACAACAGCTCATGTGACTGAGGGCATCAGAAAGAAGGCCAGGCCCAGCCCCACCCACTTGCTGGAAATGTAAATATGAAAAATTCATAATTATTTTATATTTTCCTAAAGAAAAAAATGAAAGCATATGTAGCATATGTATAACATTTTTATTTTTGTGTGATGAACATCATAATAAAAAAACACTCATTCTCTTGAATGTTGTTAGAGTAAACAATGTTTCTAATTTGATATAAAATGTTACTCTTATCTACATGCATATCAGGTGCACTGGTACTGTCCAGACAGCTCACTGTAGTCCTTCCGGTACTCTGTCCATGCTGTAAAAAGACATGCACCTGTAAATTCAGTTATAGGAACTGCAGACAACTTGGTTCATAATTAACTGGGCTGCCTCCAATCTGCACATTTGATTTTGCAAGCACTCACTCCTTGTCAGAGTGGGTTGAATGTCAGAACAAATCTATGCAAGCCAAGAATGCTTTTTTCCTATTTCTCACATCAATAAATAGCACTAATTTGATGTTGCAAAAATATATTCTTCTCATCCAATAGCCACCAGGCATGCATCCAGGGCATAAATGCATATGGCAAACTTCCTCTGCCACCAAATTACCTTTTTATTGTCTCTTATCTATATACGAGGAATGTATGCTAGCGTACAATTACAACAGCTCATGTGACTGAGGGCATCAGAAAGAAGGCCAGGCCCAGACCCCCCCCACCCCACTTGCTGGAAATGTAAGTATGAAAAATGCAGTTTTAATAAACATTTCCATTGTAACAATATTACAGCATTCCATGATATATTTCCATCCAAAAATCCACATGTTGTTCAAGGAATCAGTTTCATATTCGCCCTTAAACTACATCCTAGGAGAAGTTTTCACTGGAATGCTTCACCTTTAATCAGTAACGCAGAAAATACATCTGCTTAAGAAGTTCTAATCAGTCATGAAATGAAGGTCATTTGGTTGGTCGCAGGCATTGTCCGTGCAACCTTTTGAAGAATGTAGTGAATAAACTTTCATACATTCAGTCTACTTGTTACCCACATTATATAGAGTAAATCCACTTATTTCTGTTCAGATCTATGCTCTATACAGAAATCACAGTTGTTACAGGTATACAAAGGTATAATTTAACAGTATTCTACCAACCATTATGAGAAGCACCACAAGGAGCGTACCCCCCCTACCTAAGGGGGCTTACTGTAGTCAACCAGTTCTCAGCCATGTTTTGCCCACTTATTATTAATTCCAATGCCTGGTACTTCATCACACTCAGTTGTCCAGTTCATGGGTGATTGGAGTAAACCTGCAGCTCAGCACTGTTTATCCAGAGCATCAGCGGATATAGATTTGGGAAGCCATGCAAACGATTCATCACAGACCATATCTGGTATGCTGAGACGTCATTAGACACCTACATGTCTAATGTAGGAGACACCTATCAGGGCATGGAACTGTCAGCTCCCGCACCCATACATAGAGAATCATAGCTATTCCCACAGACCCTCCCACATGTGGAGGAGGAATTTTTTTACATTTAAATGTTCTAGCAAAACAACAACACAAATGGTCAAATACTTCACAATTACAGTTTGGTTCACCATTTGGAAGGTCACAATAAAACAATAGGGCAAAATGCAAGCAGTGTATGGCCAGCTTCGCTTTAACTTGTATAAGAACAGTGTGAACACCAAGTTTTCAGCAAGCTTCAAGCAGCTTTCTTAAGTTCAGTTTGGGAATGTTAAACACAGATCTTAATGTGGGTTAGCTGTTAGCAGGCTTCAGTAAGCTTTAGCACAACTTTAAGCTTATTAGAAGCCTGCTGATGCCTGCTAGCAATAGCTGGCACTCCCATTAAGATCTGTGTTTAACTGGAGCTGAAAGGTGCTTTAATTTATTTATTTATTACAAGTATTTATATAGCGCCGACAATTTATGCAGCACTTTACATAGTTGCACATTCACATCAGTCCCTACTCTCAAGGAGCTTACAATCTAAGATTCCTATCTCACATGCATACATAGAGGGCCAACTTAAGAGAGGAGCCAATTAACCTACCAGTATGTCTTTGGAGTTAATAGCAAAGCTTTCTAGGCCACATATACACTGAATCCATTAGCATCTGTTTTTCAAGGGATATCAACAGATGCCAACGGAGCCCAAAAAATGTATGGATGTGAATGGGACCAGTTTACACTTTTGCAATCTGTTGCAGTGCGATAAAAAAAATTGGAGCATGTCAAAAACGGATGGCAATGCAACGGAACAGGACAGAAGTAAGAAAAAAAATACATAGAAGTTTGCCCACTCAGGACATGTTAATTAAAATAAAGATTGGCAAAAAATAAAAAATTAAAGAAAAACAGAACGGATACTTTACTTTTAGGGCCCATTCGGTCCAAGCCGTGCAATTAATGCACAGTAGTGCACAACGCACCGACCATGTGTTACAGTGCAGGAGGTTTGTTGCATTGCCATTCAGTTGATTGGCACCCCAAATGCACCTCCTTCCCACAATGTGCTTAACCGTGCCGCACGAGAGTGATTAGCGCTCAGGGTTGGTATGATTGGGGCCCTTACACTGCCACACCAATGAAAGCTGGGGAAATGAGAGGTTTATATGTGTAACCCCACTTTCCCCAGATTCAATGGTGTGGCAGTGTTATTTTAAAGTGACATTAAAGTCTAAAAAATGTTTTCCTCCCCCCAATGTTAGTGTCAGCACTTACCTTAAATGATGTCTCTTAATCCGATCTTCCTCTTCTTTCCTGTCCTTTTCAGCCTCTTCTCCAGTACTGCTGCGGGTCTCCGATCCAGCGCTGACTCCTCTATCCTTGCTGGCACTTCCTGTCCCACGGTGTCTGCATGCAGGTGCACGCCGTCCATAGACTTACCTTGTGTCTCCCCTCGTCTCCTGGCCGAAAATCTGAACTGCGCATGCACCCGCCCCAAGATCCTTTGCGGCCACCCGAGATTTTTCAGATTTTCGGACGGGAGCGTGCGGCAAAGACACAGATAAGTTTAAACCTGTTTTAAAGGGTTAAACCTGAGGGTTTAATAACCCTTTAAGATATAATTACACTGCCACACCAGAAAAGGATTGCTTAGTGCAATGCAACCCTCTTTCCCAAGTTTCTTTAGTGTGACGGTGTAATTATAACTTAAAGTAACACTACCACACCAGTGAAACTGGGGAAAGAGGGGTTACAAATTATAACCCCCCCCCCCCCTTTTCTATGCTTTCATTGGTGTTAGTGTAGAGATTATACAATTGGAGCCATCCAATAACCTACAAGTAACTATCTAATTGCCCCAGCCCACCGTCCCCTCAGAATACATGTCATTTGTAACACACTATAGTCTACCAGTACCTTCCCGCTCTGTCTCCATCTTGTCTCCTTCTGCTGGGCTTGGCTACTGCTGGATATGGCATAAGACCCGAGGTCAGAACCTAAGAGTAGTAGTTTACTCTGCGGTAAGATCTGGTGGCACAGGCAGTCAAGCTAAGGGTGCTCAGGCAATAGCAGAAGCAAATGAAAGGCAGAAACAAGCTTTGAAGCAGCTTTTGATCCCTTTCTAACAGATGCCTTTAAAATTTACCAAAATTGCCAATAAGAACCCCACCAAAAATTACATTTAAATTTTGGATTCGGCCATATCTGTGAAATACAGTCCAATTTTAATGTCATCTGAAATCTGGGACACAGTCTTTTTTGCATCAGGGGATTTTTGTTGGTCAGCGGGGTTTGCATATCGCCCATGAAGCTCTTTTGCTTAAACCTCACAAACCGTATGCAGTAGCCATCACTCGCTCGAAATTTGAACATTGTGCAATCATGCAAGATTAGCTGCTGATGTATGATAACGTATTTGTGTTGTTTTCAAAATAGGGAGCCATTTTTTTTTTATCTCTATGACATTAATCTATATCATTTTTAGTAGCGCAACTGAGCTACAAAAAACTCTTCTTTGTAGCTCTAGCGTAATTCTTTTAACAGGAAAACATGTCAACAGAAAAGTGATGTATCCACAAATACTAAAGCAGGGCAAAATCAGAAATGACACGTTATGCAGTCTGTTAGTAGCACTAAAACAGCAGGTTTTGTGAACTTTCCAGTTTTGTTACTAGTTGATCCTGCCATAGGCCTGATATTTTTCCACTTTCTTTAAAGCCTCTTGACATAATATTGCGATAATGTGTTGTAAAACACTAATTTGCCATGAGCAGCAACATATTAGATAGAGTGTAATGTGTTCCCATTAGTTTTTAATAGCCAATAATGAAAAAGCACAGAGGCAGCACAGCACACTTGCATTGCAGCCCACTGCAATGCACAGATGGGAACCATTTTGCTCTGAGTTAGTGCATATCAAATGTTTTGTGCATTAGGCTTCATTCATACCTATACTTAAGGTATGTTTTGGGATTCTTGCAGCAGGGACCTACAAGTCATTACATGCTACCTGGTATCCTTATCTTATAGCTTATTCTTCCGGTATTGGTATTTGGTATCGGCGAGTACCAAAAGAAAATTAAAAAAAAATATCGGTACTGGAAAACCGGTATTGGTGCATCCCTGGATTTCATTTAGTTTTGTCACTGAAAACATGCAGCTGATGAAAACTATGAGGAAAGGTTTTAGTCAACTAAATTAACACTGCTGTTTGGTGGATTTTTATTTATTATATTTCTGTAGCACTTTAGGTGGCACTTTGTTTTATTTTCCCTATCACTGTAGCCATTATTTTCTTGACAGAACTTAAAAATTATACTGAAGGAGTACTCCAAAACCAGGGAAATATAAGATGTTTTAATTTTGGGGGGTGAGAGGATGGTAGCATGGCTGGCTTTAAGATGACAGCAACATTGTTAAAGTACTTATGAAACTAAGGCAGAGTTGGAGTGTAGATAGAAAAGTGCCTACTGTGGTAATGGCAACAGACTTTGACAAGTTTTCTTAATGATGTTTAACCCACAACCCCATGCAAAAAACGGTCAGCCCCATTACTCCATCTTGCGTAAGACTTGTGTTCTTCTGGTCTATGTTTCTACATACATTTCTAAAAAAAAAAAAATCAGAGAACTAAGGGGTCTATTTATAAACATATCACAGAGCATTTCACCCTGAGAATCTCTGTGATTGTTCACGCTGTGCAAATAGAGGCAAAAATGAAGGTCAAATGTAATGTAACACCACATTATGGCCACTAGATGGAGCTGAAGAGCAGAGGTGTCCCGAGGCGGGCGACGCCCAGTGCGGGTAGTGACGCCATTGCGCATGATGACATCACGCTCGATACCGCTGTTACTTGTCACGGTTTATTTATTTATGTGTATCCGTTGTTTACCCATTCACGATTAAATATCACACACGTTTTTTCTTATCCAACTGATAGAATGACTCCACCTTCAGAATTAACCACTTTATTATTTTACTTATTCAGTATTTTAAGTGTGATGGAGTGTATTTATTTGTTCACGGTCATTCACTGATACCTGACACTCAGTTGCGATTGACCCACACAGGTGGACACATAGAGATTTACAAAGTTAAAAAGACAATGCCGCACAGCCGCACCAAGGCACCTCTATATAGTGCGGTCCTAACTCTAAACTATGAGAGTCTCCATCTTGGAGCACATGTGGCAAAAGATTAAATTGGGTGCAAGTTTGTCATGACGAAGCCCGACCTCCCTTAAAGGCACAGGGACGCACAAGGGACCCCGCACATCACAATGGCAGCTGAGACCCCCCCATGCGTCACTGCACCAAATCAGTCAAGCAAAACAAATAACAAACGCACTCATCAATTCGTTACCAGCTTTACAGCAAGGTGCACATTCAGCTCTAGCATCTAGTGACCATAATGTGGTATTACATTACATTCAACCTGAAGAGAATATGCAATAAGAACATTCATTTGTGTCTCTATTCACACATAACAAACGTTTACAGAAAATCGCAGGTTGAATGGCTCTGCCATTTATAAATGTGGTACATACAGTATATCATAGGGTGAACTGGATGGACCCTTGTCCTTATTCAACCTTACCTACTATGTTACTATATTTTGCAACATACACTGAGTGGCCAGATTATTATGACCACCCCATCAGTACTTCGTTGGGCCGCCTCGTGACTCAACGAGATGTTGAAAGGTGATGCGAGGAATCTGACACTGCACTGTTGCCCTTCTGTTGTCTTGTACCAGTCTTCCCACTCTCCGTTCTGCCCTAACATTGACTAGTCGCTGACGGCCACAATTCGCACATTCAGACCCAGATTTTCGGTTGACAGTCCAGTCTTTAAACACTTTAACAACAGCTGCTCTTCAACATTTAACGAATTCTGCTGTTTTGCTGATACTTGCTCCATGGCTTGAGCGCCAACAATCATCCCACGTTCAAAATCTGTTATATCGCGTTGTTTACCCAAATCACTTCTACTGTCGTGGTAAACAACCTGCTTCCCTATTTATAATGGTCTGGCCCTCTAGCAACTTCAGCCCGAAATTATAGCTAATTTGCCTACAAACGTCAGGTGGTCATAATAATCCGGCCACTCAGTGTATACTGTCCATTATGTTGGCTCTTAATTCTTGCACTCAGTCAAACATTACAATACAAAAGCTGAATGTTTATCCAATCTGGCCCTTATTATGGTTGGCTACCGTATACTTAAAGGTTATAATCTCAAGCTAACTGAATTTCCATAGAGGCAGTGACATTCACATTGCCTCTCCAAACAAATTTCACCACTCGGATTTAACTAAGCAAATAGGAAAGAGCCTTCCATTGAATAATGGGTTCTAGGTTCAGCAACGTTATGTTCCCAAAAAACTAGGTCAGCTGCCTACCTGAATATACTGAATGACCCAGGTTTTTTCATGAATGGATTGTTTCTTTCCTGAGTCCATACCTTACCCCATTAAGATTCTATGGGATGTGCTGAAGAAGACTTTACACAGGTGTCTGACTTTCCCATCATCACTCACTACAAGCTCTGGATGGAAATAAATGTTGTGACATTGCATAAGCTTATCTAAACAATGCCGTAGTCAAAGCTAAAGGCGGCCCAAATAAATATTAGAGTGTGTGTTTTTTTGTGGATAGGCAGTGTATGATGTGTGACAATTTAATTCCCAGAATAGACAGTCAAAAAAAATGTTTGTGTCAGGAACGGACACCGCTCTGTAGCTCGAGACCGTGGCGGGGACGGGTCCGTCAACAGCGTCTTGTTGCTGGGCGACGGGCGGGCGTTCCTCAGCGCTCCACTCCTCCTCCCTCTGAACAGCTGAGCCGGCGTAATGACGCGGCGAGCTCGGCCCAGCGGCGTCCCGATGCTAGGAGACGCTCGGGTCGGGTCTCGCCTCCGGCTCCGCCCCCAACCACCGCTCTCTGCCTACATAAACGTAGGCTGTCCACTTGCTCGACGTTCTAGCAAAGTAGTATGTCGAGCAAGCTACTTAGGAACTGCACAAAACCTTGGAACAGGAGAGCCTGCTACAGCCTCTTTGAACCCCTGGCTCTATTATACTTGGACTCCTCGCAATGTGGATTCAGCTTCACATCCTGGGACTGCCTCCCCACCAAACAGCAAGTAGCCATTAAACACATGTTGTAATCAATTGGAGTGTGAAGGCTGAAACCTAGCTGGGAAGCTCTGCTATCCCTCATCCTCTCTCATTGCCACTGACACCATTCTACTGCTGCATAGGACTGTGTTATCTTATTAAGAATTAAGTGATTCCATGTTCTGGGTTAGTGAAGCTAACTAAGACCAGGATACCAACCGTATCATAACCCTATACTCTGAACTGTTGTAGCCATTTGTATTAGGAGTTACCTATGCTCATCACCCCTAGTGAAGTTAACTAGTCGAGTGAACTACAAATCCTATCAGACCCCAATGCTGGTAAATTGTGGTTATGTGAGAATTTGCTGCCACTACTAAAATACTATTATAACAAATGGTGTATGATGTGTAAGGGGTTCCGACTTCACTCACTGCACTAAAGTGTAACCGTGAACCCTCCACCTGAACCATTCCCACTCCCCTCCGCAGCTGCGATCCTATACATATATCTTGCTGTGCTTGCACGAATCATTACAGTTTGCTTACCTATACACTAGGTAAGTGTGGCTGTTGTAACCTTCAAAGTAGTACCCTCGCGAAGCGACACACTTTTCTAGACAACTGTGCAACTGCTGGAAACATTCCTGGAACTCGTTTTCCTGAACGCTGCGCAGTATCTTAGTTGCGGCGCGTGGGAAGTCCGGAATGTCATCAAATCAGTGTCCTTTTAAGGCATTTTTTTATTTTGGAAAGTGGAAACAGCCAAAAGTCGCAAGGTGCTAAGTCAGGGGAATAAGGTGGTTGGTCAGGTTTTGGAATGGATTCCGGGAATGAAATTGTCACACCTCGTATTTTCTTTTACTTTAGCTTACAAAGAAAATGTTTCCTTTCTCAACGAATGCTGCTGCCTATATTGGTTTACTATGCTATTTCCCCAGTGTCTAACTGTTTCTTGTTAGAAACAATGCTCATAAAACTGCTTTTCTGCACAAATCCGCAATATGGTCAGTGCTATTACAAACACTATTTCATGTATACAAGAAGAGAAATACTAGTCTTAGGCACAGCAATCAAGCAGGAAGGGTTCATGATCTAACCTAACAAGCTGGATGTATCTTATTCAGATGCAAAATTCACATGTCTCTATAGTCTAAAACATTCAAGTCCATCTCTGCTTCCTCAGGCTCCTGGGCATATATACAGGTGAAACTCGAATAATTAGAATATAATGCAAAAGTAATTGCAGTAAGTGCTGCAAAAGGGGCCCAAACCAAGTACTGAGTACATATGCATGCTTGTACTTTTCAGAGGTCCGATATTGTTCTATGTACAATCCTTGTTTTATTGATTGCATGTAATATTCTACTTTTTTGAGGTTGTGGATTTGGGGTTCTTGGGGTTTTCATGAGCTGTAAGCCATAATCATCACAATTATGACAAATCACGGCTTGAATTATCTTGCTTTGCATGTAATGAGTCTATCTCATATATTAGTTTCACCTTTTAAGTTGCATTAGTGAAATAAATGAACTTTGCACGATATTCTAATTATTCGAGTTTCACCTGTATAGCATAGCATAGTATCTCTGAACATCAGGTGTGTGTACAGTAATAACAGACACAGTGATCTGGAATTAGAAATGACAGCTAACTCTGTCCAGGCACTACGTAAAGTATAACTAAAGCCAAAACCTTTTTTTTAGTTTTGGATAGAGTAGTGAACAGTTATAAACACTGTCAGGTTTATTTGTAGCTGTGTCCCCATTGGGGAGATTCACCCTCTCTGTTCATTCTGGCGACCACTGTCAAAGATTTTGATTTCTCACTTAAACAAATATAGAGAGGAGGTCTTTCAACGGGGGCACATTTTCTGGTGACAGCTGTCTAAGGCCCCTTTCACATGGACTGATCAGCAGAGGATACATGCACAGATCCTCTCTTGATTGGAGCGACCACTGTGACGTCCGTGTCCAAACTGAAACTGCCGGACCTGATGTTGGTCAATGGTGAATCTCATGTAAACGCTTACATCAGATTATCACCCGATCCGGCACAATATGGGCTGTCGAAAAGGAACACTGTTCCGTCTGTTTTAATGGACCCGACCGCAGCCGGGGGTAACCGGGTATAAACTAGTTAGTTTACTCACAGCTGCCCATAGACTTGCATTGAGCATTCGATATGGTCCGTTTAAAAAACTGACAGGTGGACCCGATCGGACCGCCCGTGTGAAAGGGGCCTAAGAGAGAATTGTCTTCACTTTGGAGAGATTCCCTCTCACTTTCTGACATGTCTGTGGAACAGGAAAGAGTTGTCACATGTCCGGGACTGACCCGGAAAGTCTGGGTTTTGAATGCTGTGTCCGGGTTTCCTGGCAGCTGAAACCCGGACACAAGATGTCAGTCAGACAGGGGCAACCAAAATTAAGATAGGGGCTACTGCCCCCCCACTGAAAATAGTCTCAAGTGTGATCAGGGGCATCCCGAGGCCAGATGTCACCCGGAGCAGAGACCGGGTGACACCCTGATGTGACGTCATCGCGCATGGGCGGTCATCTAATTGACACCTGCCGGCCATCTTGGTAACGTTCAACCGGCAGGGTGAGGTATACCGCCGGGTCCCCTCCTCTCTCCTGACTTATGAAACTAAGGAAACTAAGTACTTATGAAACTAAGGCAGAGTTGAAGCGTAGATAGAAAAGTGCCTACTGTGGTAATGGCAACAGACTTTGACAAGTTTTCTTAATGATGTTTAACCCACAACCCCAAGCAAAAAACGGTCAGCCCCATTATTCCATCTTGCGTAAGACTTGTGTTCTTCTGGTCTTTGTTTCTACATACATTTCTAAACAATCAGAGAACTAAGGGGTCTATTTATAAACATATCACAGAGCATTTCACCCTGAGAATCTCTGTGATTGTTCACGCTGTGCAAATAGAGGCAAAAATGAAGGTCAAATGTAATGTAACACCACATTATGGCCACTAGATGGAGCTGAAGAGCAGAGGTGTCCCGAGGCGGGGTGACACCCAGTGTGGGTATGGGGTGACACCCCGCAGTGACATCATCGCGCATGATGACATCACACGCGGTACCGCTGTTACCTGCCGGCGGCCATCTTGTTGATAGGCGCCGGCAGAGAGAGGAGGGGACGTCACCCGGCGGGATGAGGTATGCCGCCAGGTCCCCTCCTCTCTCTCTCGAGCAACTGTCAGGCTCTCGGTACTTGACCGAGTGCCTGACTTTTAAGAGGGGGTGACACCAAAATGACTGACAGTCATCCCTCCAATGGTGTCACCCGGGTGCAGGCCGCACCCCCCTTGTGATGCCACTGACTGTGATATTTACATACAAATGGGTGGCACTATTTACATATGAATAAGCCGCGACTAGGACACAGACAAATAAAACCCCCTAGGTCTCCCCGAAACTGTTCTAAGCTGAACGTCTCCCACCCAGGTACTTACCTCCTCTGGTGGTGGTGGCGGCCTCACGCATTGTTTATATCCCAACAAGCAAATCTAGTGTGCAGCTATATACTGTACGTCTTTGCGATAACATCCTATAGATTTGGACTCTTCCTACAGTATGGGTATGTCCTATTCAGGTCTTGGGGATGTTACTACAAAGGTGAGGGAAGAACCTGAACAGATTTTTCTGGCCGAGATGTAAACCAATGGAGGAGGTAAATAGGCACCGAGGGGGGGTTAAACCTAGGCTAGCATATTGAGCTGGGGAGAATTAAAATGTATTTCCACTTTTGCAGTCAAATTGGCAAAACACCTATTTTATATTGGCTGCATGTTTCCATTCACATAACATAACTTTAAAAACGATTTAAAAATTGTTGCTTATCTTTTTAGATGAAAAGTTTTGGAAATCCCAGGACTGAAAAATTCTAGTTATTTCTTACTGTCTGAGAAGGCTGTGGTTTGTTTTAAATGATAAGCCGTGTCTGTACTGTGCTGGCAGGTTTAATTATTACTTGTAAACTGCATGAGCAGGACTGTCTGCACTAACAAAGGATTAAAGATCTCAAGGCATTGAATGTTAATGTACTTTAAAAAAGAAACAAAAACCTGTCCCTCAGTTTGTCTCCTCATCTGCATACTCCCATTTATTCTAACCACTAGAAGCTGACTGTAGTGTCCTATGTATAATCCGGCTCCAAACAGCTAGAAAGGTAAGACATTTTTTTTATTATTATTTATGGCTATGTGTATGAATGGGAACACATAACAAACATATAGTGGGAGTTTCTCAAATTTGGCTGTAAAAGTGTACATAGACTTTGGGGTCTACTTATAAACAATTCTCAGGGCCCTTCACCTGTGAATATCTGTGAACATTTATTTTGGTGTATAGTGCCAAAAAATACTGTTCTTAATATATACAGGTGAAACTCGAATAATTAGAATATCGTGCAAAAGTAATTGCAGTAAGTGCTGCAAAAGGGGCCCAAACCAAGTACTGAGTACATATGCATGCTTGTACTTTTCAGAGGTCCGATATTGTTCTATGTACAATCCTTGTTTTATTGATTGCATGTAATAATCTACTTTTTTGAGGTTGTGGATTTGGGGTTCTTGGGGTTTTCATGAGCTGTAAGCCATAATCATCACAATTATGACAAATCACAGCTTGAATTATCTTGCTTTGCATGTAATGAGTCTATCTCATATATTAGTTTCACCTTTTAAGTTGCATTAGTGAAATAAATGAACTTTGCACGATATTCTAATTATTCGAGTTTCACCTGTATTTTATTCCCAGTTTGAATGTAGTGCATTGTAATAATACATTATGGCCACTAGATGGATAAATACCTATTTCCTATGCTCCTCAGCTCGACATAGTGGCCATAATGTATTATTACAACCTACTACATTCAAACTGGGGGAAAATTATATATGAAGGGGCGAAGGGGCCCACAAATTGTTTATAAATAGACCCCTATAAGTGAAAGTTGGACTTTCACTTCTACTCCTTGTCTAGGTGGAGGCTGTGAGACAAAGCAGGAAGAAACTAGAAATCTACTCTATGGGGACATAAAGAGAATTTAAAATATAACTAAACTCAAACATTTTTTGTGATACAATGGTGAGGGGATGGAACGACTGTCATGTTTTTATTGCTGCCTGTGTCCCCATTAGAGATTTACACTATCTCTAATTGTCCTGATCACCAATATCAGCAGGAATAAAAGTGAGACTTATTTCACAATTTCGAGTTGCCACTAGAGCAGGAATACTGGGAAAATCTTCCAATGGGGACACGTGTTGCCCAAAAAAAACTATCTAGGAAAATATATCACTCTCTCTTCCTGTTGAGTTTACAGAACAGGACGTAAAGGTAGATCTTCGTAATGAAAAATAGATGGAAAAAACTGACAGTGGTTTTAACCCTTCCCTCCTCTATCCAAAATGGGGGGGAAAAAATCTGGCTTTAGATATGACAGAGGATCTCCTTCCACACGCTGTCCAATAGTAAATTTACATTTTTTTTTATAGCATTGTCCCTTAAAGTGCAATTGAAGACAGAACGTTTTGTTTTGGATAGAGTGGAGAGGGATTAGAACCCCTGTCTGCTTTTTATAGCTGTCTGTGTCCCCATTAGGGGGATTCACCCCTCTCTACTTGTCCTGGTGACCATTATCACTGAAAGTGAAAGAGAATTTTGGTTGTCATTAAAACAGGAATAGACGGGAAATCTTCCAGTGGAGACACTAGTTCTGGTGACCCTGCTGACCACTCACTTCCTGTTGTGCCCATCTCCCCAGTGGGACACACAAAATCTGATAGGGGTTATAACTCTCCCTTATCCAAAACTTTTGGCTTCAGTCCTACACTAACGTACAGGAATGCACTTTGTTCATGTTTCTGCACTGCACAGACATCCCGTGGGCCCTCCTTATGTCAGGGAATACTAGTGATGCTCCTGGAACCGCCAAGATCCAACGACTGAAAAAGGGTGTCTGCTGCTCCTGCAATGATTATACCGAAACTCTATGCTTCATGGGTGATAATAACTCTGCCCTGTGACTGAATGTCCCCAGCATTCCCTTGTGTTTGATTGCAGGCTTTGCAGCAAATGTCAGCGACTATGATTGCTGCTCGGGTCGCTGAGACCTGCGATTACTCAAAAGCGCAAAAGAGCAAAGTGCAGTACTATAGTTATTCCAAATTTATTGCAAGTCCCAGTAATCCGTATTGAGGTCATATTCATTTGCATATAATGCAAAACCACAGAATAGAGGCAGCAATGACTGATTGTGCAGAACACAAGATTCACTCGTATGCGGAAGGAAAACAGGTTTAATAAGGAGCATAATATTTCGTATGGATTGCGTAGTCATTGCATCAGAATGGCTGTATGTGTCTGAGTACTTTTCACGTTTCTTCTTGCTACGATATAAAAGAGTCATACAGAAACAAAACCACAGTATGGGTGTACATCTGGGCAAATGCCACGGAGCTGAGGAGCAAAGAATGTCCCTATGCCACTCAGCATCATTTAGATGTGTATGCACCACGGCACATCATCAGGAATAGACAGCCCCTGATAATGTGTATGCACCGTGGCACGTCATCAGGAATAGACAGCCCCTGATAATGTGTATGCACCGTGGCACGTCATCAGGAATAGACAGCCCCTGATAATGTGTATGCACCGTGGCACGTCATCAGGAATAGACAGCCCCTGATAATGTGTATGCACCGTGGCACGTCATCAGGAATAGACAGCCCCTGATAATGTGTATGCACCGTGGCACGTCATCAGGAATAGACAGCCCCTGATAATGTGTATGCACCGTGGCACGTCATCAGGAATAGACAGCCCCTGATAATGTGTATGCACCGTGGCACGTCATCAGGAATAGACAGCCCCTGATAATGTGTATGCACCGTGGCACGTCATCAGGAATAGACAGCCCCTGATAATGTGTATGCACCGTGGCACGTCATCAGGAATAGACAGCCCCTGATAATGTGTATGCACCGTGGCACGTCATCAGGAATAGACAGCCCCTGATAATGTGTATGCACCGTGGCACGTCATCAGGAATAGACAGCCCCTGATAATGTGTATGCACCGTGGCACGTCATCAGGAATAGACAGCCCCTGATAATGTGTATGCACCGTGGCACGTCATCAGGAATAGACAGCCCCTGATAATGTGTATGCACCGTGGCACGTCATCAGGAATAGACAGCCCCTGATAATGTGTATGCACCGTGGCACGTCATCAGGAATAGACAGCCCCTGATAATGTGTATGCACCGTGGCACGTCATCAGGAATAGACAGCCCCTGATAATGTGTATGCACCGTGGCACGTCATCAGGAATAGACAGCCCCTGATAATGTGTATGCACCGTGGCACGTCATCAGGAATAGACAGCCCCTGATAATGTGTATGCACCGTGGCACGTCATCAGGAATAGACAGCCCCTGATAATGTGTATGCACCGTGGCACGTCATCAGGAATAGACAGCCCCTGATAATGTGTATGCACCGTGGCACGTCATCAGGAATAGACAGCCCCTGATAATGTGTATGCACCGTGGCACGTCATCAGGAATAGACAGCCCCTGATAATGTGTATGCACCGTGGCACGTCATCAGGAATAGACAGCCCCTGATAATGTGTATGCACCGTGGCACGTCATCAGGAATAGACAGCCCCTGATAATGTGTATGCACCGTGGCACGTCATCAGGAATAGACAGCCACAGATAATGTGTATGCACCGCGGCACGTCATCAGGAATAGACAGCCAGTCACTGATGATGTGTATGCACCGTGGCACGTCATCAGGAATAGACAGCCAGTCACTTATGATGTGTATGCACCACGGCACGCAATCAAGAATAGACAGCCAGCCCCTGATGATGTGTATGCACTGCGACACGTCATCAGGAATAGACAGCCAGCCCCTGATGATGTGTATGCACTGCGACACGTCATCAGGAATAGACAGCCAGCCCCTGATGATGTGTATGCACTGCGGCACGTCATCAGGAATAGACAGCCAGCCCCTGATGATGTGTATGCACTGCGGCATGTCATCAGGAATAGACAGTCGGTCCCTGATGACACAGATACAGCGTGACACGTGATAAGGAATACACATTCGGTCCCTGGTGACACAGATGCAGCGCGGCACATGATAAGGAATACAAAGCTGCCCCCCTGTGATGCACTGTGGCACATGTGCCATGGAGTACCTCAAGGTCTCATGAGACGCATGAGGTGGGTCTCCCAGGAGGCTGTTGGCAACTAGGTGAGAATGACGGACCTGCTAGGAGCGCTCCCCAGAAACAGATAAAATAAAAGTCTGATTCTGAGAGACGGGGGTAAAGTTCCACTTTAAACTCATTTTGATGTCTTTTTTGCTATCCCTGTGAGGCCCGGCCTTTCCTTCTCTATACTCATACACACATTGTGAGTTGTGTCCTGTTGCAGTCACACAAGCAGAGTTCGGATACATTGTGGTTGATAGTAGAAAACCCCGGCTGGTGTGCCAGGCACTCAGTAGCAGCTCAGCCTGCAGCCTGTCCAGGTCATGCCGGAGACAGCCATGTAAACAATGCGCTGCCATTGTGTGCCGAGCCTCCCTCCACTCCGGACAAGTTTGTTATTCAGTGTGTGCTAGATTGCAGAGTTTGGCTGGGAGTGAAAGTGGGAGGGGCTTGCGGGAATCGGGGCGGGGCCCGCCTAACCTTGCAATGAATCTAATGCTTTGGAAGACACATGCCAGGTAGCTCGGCGTATGTCACTGCACACTATTCGCCTTCACATTGGCTGCATTCGCTTTATCGCCGCACTGTACACACGGCCAGGAGGATAGTCAGTCACCACACAAAGACAAGCTGCATCCATACAGCATGATGAATGGATTCCCCTCCGAGGAGTTACCCCGGGATAGCGGGGGAGAGGTCACCTCCCCAACAGCTGCGATCCCCGCCGTGGCCCTGGGGCCCCTGAACGGGCAAGTGTGCTGCCTGCGGGACGAGGGGGAGAGGTGTACCCGGCCTGCGGGCAATGCCAGCTTCAGCAAGAGGATCCAGAAGAGTATTTCCCAGAAGAAAGTCAAGATAGACCTGGACAAAACAGTGAGTGCTTATCATTGTGTGTGTGACAGGCACGGGGCCACTTGTGTATTGTGTAGTTGGGGCTCTGGGATGCAGTACAGACAAGGAGGAGAGGCCAGCAGACGGGGAACAACAACAACAAACTAGTCAATTCATCCGCATTGCATGAGTGATGAGATCAACACACATACACTGCAGAAAACAATGCAATGCCTCGACCACCCGATCACACACTGCAATGCCTCGACCACCCGATCACACACTGCAATGCCTCGGCCACCCGATCACACACACTGGAATGCCTCGGCCACCCGATCACACACACACTGCAGAATACAATGCAATGCCCCGATCACACACACAGCTGCTTCCTGTCATTTGAAAGTTCGTGCGATGTGTGCTGCGATGACGGCAATGCCCAGTGCTGGGGACGAGCCATCGTGTCGCTGTGTTGAATGGGAGCCGTGTACTATCGTAGTGTGAGCAGTGTAAACAAGCTGCATGGACTTTCCTCCCCACCTTTGTCTGGATCAGGTGTTGGGAAACACTTTGCTTTTGCTTCTGTTCGCTGCAATCAGTCAAGTGGCAGCTTGTTCCCTGACAGAGGCAGAACAAGTGTTAGGAGGGAGCGGAGGACATTCCCCGGACACAACTGACCGCTCACTGGCGGTGTACAGCGAACAGGAAGCTGTACACGCTGCGTGCCATTGATTGTATGTGTGAGTGACTTCTATCCAGAACAGTGTGTGTGACTTCTATCCAGATCAATGTGCGTGTGAGATTTCTATCCAGATCAGTGTTTGTGTGTGTGTGTGACTTCTATACAGATCTGTGTGTGTGTGAGAGATTTCTATCCAGATCAGTGTGTGTGACTTCTATACAGATCAGTGTGTGGGTGAGACTTCTATCCAGATCAGTGTGTGTGTGAGACTTTTATCCAGACCAGTGTGTGTGCTGCCCGACAGGACTGTGTGGTGTTAATGTGTACACGGCTCCTACACCAGTACAATGACCGGGGTGTCCTCTGTGTACACGACTCCTACACCGGAGTTCATGGACTGGGTTGTCCACTGACACACAGGAAACATCACGGCTTTACTGTACCACTCTCTGCTTTTATATTATCAGCACTGGGAGCTCTGGCTTGTCTTCCACAAAGACATGACATTTGTGGAGGGTGCTAGTACTAGAAGGCATTCTGGGAGTTGTAGTCCTTGGCTGAGCCTTGAGGAAGTTGGATGTGGAGAATGAGAACAGGAACTTGTTTTGTCTAGAGTGTGCCAAGCCTGGATTATTGGGATCACACATGGCTAACCTTTTCTCCAGATGAGGTTTTCAGTTTTTATCATCTCACATAGCCTTCTGCAATGTGATTTGTGAAGTGAGGGTGTTTTCACTATATCCACACACATTGGGGGGAATTTATCAAAACTGGTGCAGACAAAATGTGGAGCAGTTGTCCGTGGCAACCAATCAGCTTCTCTCTTCAGTTAAGCTTTGAAAATGAAAGAGAGAAGCTGATTGGTTGTCATGCACAGCTGCTCCAGTTTTGATAAATTCTCCTGATTGTGTCCACAAATAATCCTGTTTTATTTAGAAAAGTTCAGTTTTGGTACGTTTCTTTTTTTTGAAACAGATGTGCTACAAAATGTCAGTGAAACCAGTCAGGGATTATGGTTATAACACTTCATGGGATAGATATATGCATTGGTCTAGCAAATCTCAATTTAATGCATTGATGTTTTAAAAGGCCAAATATTCAAAAACAATTTTGCATATGGTTTAGTGTTTCCTAAATATTTAAACCACTTTTCTGAATGTATTTTGACAGGCACCAATTTCCTGGAAGGTTCAGCAAGCAGGAGCTGAGACACTTTCCAGTACAAGCATCAGACGTTAGATGTCAGCAGCGTAGTCAGTACAGCTTGGACATTGTTTGGTGCCCGGGGTTATTATGACTGGTGTTGCCACCTGGCGGGTAGAAATGAGACTAGTTGGCAATATTATTATTATTAGGAACTAGATCATACAGCCGATATGTTTACTAGAAAAGGTGACAACCTTTGTTAATACTTCTTCTACACTCTAATAAAATAAAGGTCTATAAGTGCACATGCCTTACAAATTAATACAAAGTAAAACATATTTCAACACATTGTCAAAACATTTAAGTGTGACTATAGGTAAAATAAAAAGATAAACTAACCCCCCCTCCAGCTCTCCACTGCACTCATCTGCAATAATGATTACCTTCCACTGCGCACACTAGCCCGTGAGAGCTTGTTCACACCATATGTAGTGTGTTCCAGCGCAGTTATCTGCTGGAACGCACTGCATCGCATGGTAACCCCCCCCTGCGTTCTGGGGCCAGAGGGGGTGGGTTGCAGTGCCTGCGCTGCATGCACTATTTATTCCAATCGCACTAGACCAGAACGCAGACATTGTTGTGCCTGCATTCTGGTGTGGGCGATTGCACTGAGGGTGGGGGCATGGCTGTGGTACCATTGACTTCAATGCACCGCCATGCCCCAGAACGCAGGGGGAGTTTACTATGCGATACAGTGCTTTCCAGCAGCTAACCGCGCTGGAACGCACTGTATATGGTGTGAATAGTCTTTCCACTTAAATACTTTACTACATGGCCCCCGGAGGCTGTATAGCAACATAATGCTTGCAATGGGTGGGCAGCCATTGGTCAGCATGAGCATGTGACTGTGCTAACCAGTAAGAATTCTTCTAACATGCCATTCCAGAAGAAAGGCTAAGTAGAGATTCTCAATGGTCAGTGCGGTCATGTCAACCAATGAACGCACCCTATTGCAAACATTTTTTGCTATACAGTCTTGGTGGCTGTGTAGTGAAGTACATGCACCCTGTCAAAATACAAATGCTATTCAACTTGCTTGTCACGCTCCTTACCGAATATCTGTGTAATGAGGGGATGCTCGTAGTGACAGCGAATGGCACCGCCAGTATCAGCAAATGTATATAGATGTCCCCAGCACACCCAAATCCTTTCAGGATTACAAAACGTTCATTTTTTTTGGAGATTCTTGTCATAAAACAAGCGCTTTGGGGGCCGCACAGGGTCCCTTCATCAGGCTTAGCATTGACCCCCCCTGAGCTGTCGCTATGTCAGGAAACGACCCACTGAGAAGCCGTGTCAGGTAAAAAAACAAAAGTTACCACTATATTGTTCTATTGAGAGCGGATATATATCTACATTGTGATTCGAGGTTGTTATCTATCATCTAAGAAACAGGGTAAACCTAAGTTAGTATTCAGGCCCCTGGGATGAATGGTGTCTAGAGTGTATATCCAGTGTGCCTCATGATGGAGGAGCTGTTTAGTTTTGTCTCCCCTTCTCGGATGTCTACAAACATTTTTCTATTACCATGCCTCTCAGATCATGTGTTTGGTGTTGTTTCTGGACAAAATGCAGCACCACAAGTTTATTAGCATCTAGTTCTTCTCCTTTCTGAGCCTTTGATATTGCTATGCGAATATCGCTTCTGTGCTTTTGAAACCTGCATTTGAAAGGACCCGTTGTCATGCCCACATAAACCATTGAACACGCGCACTTGATGATATAGACGCAAAATTCAGTGCTGCAGGTGAAAAGGCCAATGCTAAGCCTGATGAAGGGACCCTGTGCTGCCCCAAAAGCGCTTGTTTTATGACAAGAATCTCCAATAAATGAACATTTTCAGGGTTGTTCACAAAAGGGTGAAGAGTTTGGAGAAGGCCGGAGAAGTGAACAATCTAGGACAACATAGCGGATTTGGAAACATTCTCCAATTCAGCTCACTTTCCAGTTCAGCTATATTGCCCTAGATTGTTCACTTCTCCTGCCTTCTCCAAACTCTTCACCCTTTAGTAAATAGCCCTGTTTGGTATGCGGGTGACATCTAGATATGTTTGCTGTCAGAATACAAAAGACCATTGGGGGGATTCCCCTTCCATGTAGTTTAGTGTGGATGGGGAATCGAGAGGAAAACAAAAACCTCCTTGTGGGGTCAGGCTTCTGGTGAAAAGGTGAACCAACCCTTTAAAAACCCATATATAATGTAGACTGCCACTAGCATTTACACAGCAGTGTTTGTTTTTCTGAGCCCCCTCGCCGCCAACAGTATTATTACGTAAAGATCCTGCCAATCGATGTGTTATTTTTCCTTGAACAGTAAAGGCTCATTCACACCGTAAGTGATGACTGACTGTCATTGTGCAGCAACTGAACAACACTAGTCACCTTTAGGACACATAGAAAACACATGTTTTCTATGTGCCCCGTTCACACAACAACCGGGCTAGGATGTGCAGTGCAATAAAGAAACGATGCAGACATGCTGCTTCCTTTTTCAGCACACGGTGCCTCACTGCAGGCGCATATTGTACACTCCAAATAAAATTAAAGGAAACCGTGTGATGTGCTGAGACAGCTTATCAACTGCCCATCTGCTCGACCTGTCGCCACACCTAGTGTGAGTGAGCTCTACCAGGCCAAGCTATCTACCAAAAGAGACAGTTACATGTCCAGAAAGTCCCTGTCTCAGCTGCTAAGGCCCCATTCACACTGAGCGATTTATCGCGCAATTTTTGCAGCGATATCGCTCATATTTCCACGTGATATCGCTCTATGTAGCTTCCCCAATCCATTTCAATAGAGCTGTTCACATCTCGCCGCTCAATATCTGTTGTTGTTGGTCGCTGTAGCTTGTCGCTCCTACATGACCCTTTTTTCTGCGGATTTCGAGCGATTTTTGCTCCTGATTGCATACAGCCCAATAGGAAAAAGTCGCGCAATAGCGCACGTATAAAATCGCGCTGTGTGAATGGGGCCTTAAAGGGGTTCTAAACCCTCCGTTTTTTTTGCTTATATCTACTGCTAGCATGCAGTAGATATAGGCAAGAAGTGTAAAAAAAAAACGTTTAAAATCATTTTAAACTTACCTCGTTATCGCCGCACGTTCCCGCGCCGAGAATCAGGAACTGCTCGTACGGCCGCAAAGGATCTTGGGGCGGGCGCATGCGCAGTTCCGATTCTCGGCTGGGAGACGAGCAGGGACGCAAGGTAAGTCTATGGACGCGTGCACCCGCCTGCAGACACCGCTGGATCGGAGAGACAGAGCAGTCAGCGCTGGATCGGAGTGACGTCACACCGCTGGAGGGACAGATGAAAACATGGGGAAAGAAGAGGAAGATCGGAAAAAGAGACATCATTTAAGGTAAGTGCTAACATTTACATGGGGGGGGGGAGAGAAACATTTTTTTGCCTTTTAATGTCAGAGCAGCCGTCAGTCAACCAGCAGGGGGCATTGACTGCAGTGGATTGGACGAGAGCACAGTGAGACCACCGTCCTGCAGAATTGGGAGCTGGTATACACCGTGTAAAAAATAAATACATTTTGGCATCAGAGAGAGAGCGAGAGCAGACCCTGGCAGGATCAACAGGTGTTTATGAAACATTGACTTACACCATAAAATAGTGATATCAAAAAATGAAAAATCTTGCAGAAACATGTTTACAAAGCAAAAGGGAGCTATTTACACAACCTTAGTATTTGTGTTGGTACACTTCTAGCAATTGAACCAACTGTAACAGAGAATGTTTAGTTCTGTAATGTGTACATGCTCATGTGGCGATTCCTGTACTTTCCACTGTCTCATTTGTCAGCAGTCGTCTGTTACTTTGTAGTCACATACAAGGGAAAATGTTACATTTGTTGGAATAATATGCCATGGCACAGGTTCTATCATGTAGTATTGCTACTCTCTCTAATCAAAGTTTAATTTTAGTATATTTGCCAGTGATTGGACAACATAGGGGTCTCGTGTCTGAAAAGCTTGTTATTCACATTATTGAACTCCTTAGGTTACAATACAGAGCCGAGTTTTTGGGCCATCGGTGTGCTCCACACTAAAGCTGGCCATACACTGGTAGAGTTTTATGGAAACCGTCATGTGAAAACTCTTGTCAGAACATTTGATAATATCAGAGACCTTTTAGGATATCAATCCAAATTTCACTTTGCTTTTAACATTTGATTTTTGGATGAATGGAGCTTCTTCAATGAAAATCACATTTACTGTTAGAATGTTGTTCCTTCAAGAAAAATTGACCATTCCATTTTTTTTTTCATCACTAGGATCAAAATCGATCGTCAATTTGACCCCATTAGAAAATCTAGTGAGCTCTCAGAAAATGAATTTCTTCAAACGGATTTTACTGGTGTATGGCCAGCTTATTTCCATTTTTGCAAACAAATGTAAGAAACCCCTCTATGTTTGTTATGTGTTCTTATTCACACAGCACACCTAAATTAATTTTTACAAATCTATTTCTTAATTGTTTAGATGTTTCTTTAGTGAAGTCCTTTGTGCAGATTGCAGGCTATTCTGAGCAGTGTGAAAGTAGAGGGACAAACTGAGGGACAGAGTCTTAACCCTTTGTTAGATCAGGCAATGTTCAGATCTAGTTTACAACTAATAATTAAATCTGCTAGCATGGTACAGACACGGTTAATTAGAGATGACTTCTCACAGCCCCCTCAAGGTGATGCTTCCCCGTATATGTAATGTTAAAGTGACACTAAACTCAGGTGTTGAATCTTAAAAATGCATTCAAGTACTTTAACTATTAACAACAATGTCTCTTATTTGTGTATCACTCGGCTGTAGATCCTCAAATCATCTCTGAATTGGAGCTGACACGGTCCTTCCTTCTGGAGGGTCGCTACTTTTGTTCCCCTATGGTGTGTGTTGTAAACTAGCCACCACTCCAAGTTTATTACCATGATGGACTACAATCTCACGTTTTAGTTTACTAATTTGTATTGAGAGTGTAGTTCATCACAGGAATGAGTGAGGAGGGAGCTTGAGGCTAGGTTCACCCCTAGGCGACACCCCACCGCATATTGCCGCATGGTCAGGAGTCGTTCATGGTGTGAATCGATCGCGCTATGGGTGCCATTATTTTCTAATGGCATCCCAGTCGCGCCGGACGGATCGCGCGTCGTGTATCTAAAAAAAAAGGTACACGTACCTTTTTTCTGCGATTTCCGTGCGGATGTCACCCCATTGAAATCAATGGGGCCGGGTGGCAATCGCTGCCTGCATTGTGCAGGACCACGCGATCCCGGGACTCGAGTCCCGGATGTCGTGTGGTGTAGTGCAGGTGGGAACCTAGCCTAAATTTAGACATGATTTGAGGATCTACAGCTGAATGATGCACAAATAAGATACATTTGTGTTAATAGTTAAGGAACTTGAATGCATTTTTTAGATTTAACTCCTGACTTTAGTGTCACTTTAACATTACATAGGGGGAAGCAAGGTAGGATTTTTAAGAAATTAAAAAGACCTTAAAATATAAGCAGAACATTTTTAATATATACATTTTTTTTTTAAGCTTATGCTATGTGAATGAGAACATGTAACAAATATAGAGTAGGTGTTATCGCAGTTTGGCTGCAAAAGTGGAAATACATTTCAAGGCTATTTCTGATAGATTCTGTTTATAATATTTGTATGCCTTAGAAAATATGACAGAAATGTAAAACAACTAAGAGTTGGTCGGGAAATATTTTTATACCAGCTGTAAATACTGTGCTAGAAACACCTACCATTATAAGATAATAAAGGTGGCGTTATTAACTCGCTCGTGGTAGCTGTGCATGGGGAGATCTGTCAGCTTCCATATGTTTATTGTTGAGTCATATCAGACCACTCTTATTCACTGTAAGGTTAAATCAATGGAAAGTCTTTAGCAGTGCTGTACAGTAAAGCAGAATTCCACCCAACTTCTTTTCATTTATGTGAAGTGAGGACAAGTATGACCCCTTGGCAGGAGTTTTGCTGTTACCTCAGTGCTGTTTGGGAGATCTTCTCTAATCCCAATTGTTGCAATACAGCTTTAGATCTGGTGAACGTGTTCCTCTATGGAGTATATCCTCCACATATTCCAATTCACTAATGGGGTGAGCAGTTTGTGAACAGCCAACAGTGATTGTGGCCCCAGTGTATTTCCAGAAGTAGCAATCCACCTGTAATAAATAGCCTAATATACTTTTTATTTATACAGCATACATTTTCTCACTTTAGGCAAGGCATCTTTATATTTGCGACTTCCACAAGAACTTAATTCAGAGTGTAAGGAACAGACGGAAACGGAAGGGTAGTGATGATGATGAAGGAGACTCCCCTGTCCATGACACTGACACTCCAGAGGTATACTTTTCAGATATCTCTTTTTATCTACATGTGCAGTCATCGGTGTACTATTGTGAAAGAATTGTGTAATCATTGCTGTCTGAAATGTGTGCAAAGCATTATAGTTTTGTATTTGTAGCAAGCCTTCAGAAGACAGTTAAATTAGACATCTGAAAGTGCCCCATATTTGCCTTTAAAGGAGAACTATGGGGTCAGGGCTTTTCCCCATAGTTCTCCTTAGGGTAACGGGAGGACACAATCCAGCCCCTCCCCTGTCACGGCAGAGAGCCGTGACAGGATCGAGAAGTGAGCGAACGCCGGTATATGTTCGCTCACCTCCCGATCTACTGAGCCGACCTATGACAGTCTCATTGTCACAGGTCGGCTAGAAGCACTCACCTCATAGTTCTCCTTTAAGGTAAACTGGCTTTCCTCTTGCTGTCCCTTCTAACAGTCCCTGTACATATAGGCTCTTCTACATTCTTTTTGTTGCTTGCTATAGAACTGCAAAATAAGATAGGAATCACTAGATGGCGGCTGTGAAAACTCTTACTGGATACAGTGACATCATCCCTCCTATCTAGATTGGCTGGCACAATTATTTTTTCTATTAACCAATATTACAAAAATAATTCCAGCCAGTAGGTAAAAGAAAGATGACAAAAATAGGTAAAGTGGAATATCTAGGGCAGAGATAGGCATCCTTGGCACTCCAGCTGTTGTGGAACTACATGTCCCATGAGGCATTGCAAGTCTCTTTAGCCACAGGCTGGGATTTGCAGTTTCTCCACAGCTGGAGTGCCATGGTTGCTTACCCCTGATTTAGAGGTTGCTAGAGAGCTGTGATGTAAGAGAAGAAGCAACAAAGAGCTTACAAAGAGCCTCTTTGACAATGTACTATTAGATAGGGATAACGAGGCATTGCATGGGTCACTTTAAATGTTGATTTTAAAAGGAAAATTAATTTCATGTTTCACCTCTCCTTTTAAAAGTGCGTGCATTATGTGTTTTTAATGCTTTTTATACACTATATTACAAAAGTATTGGGACATCTGCCTTTACACGAACACATAGTGCACAGTCATGTTGGAACAGGAAGGGGCCATCCCCAAACTGTTCCCACAAAGTTGGGAGCATGAAATTGTGCAAAATGTCTTGGTATGCTGATGCCTTAAGAGTTTCCTTCACTGGAACTAAGGGGCTAAGCCCAACCCCTGAAAAACAACCCCACACCATAATTCCCCCTCCCCCAAACTTTACACAATGCAGTCAGGCAAGTACTGTTCTGGCAACTGCCAAACCCAGACACGTCCATCGGATTGCCAGTCAGAGAAGCGTGAATCGTCACTCCAGAGAACACGTCTCCACTTCTCTAGAGTCCAGTGGCGGCGTGCTTTACACCACTGCATCCGACGCTTTGCATTGCACTTGGTGATGTAAGGCTTGGATGCAGCTGCTCGGCCATGGAAACCCATTCCATGAAGCTCTCTAGGCACTGATTTTGTGCCAATCTGAAGGCCACGCAAAGCTTGGAGGTCTGTAGCTATTGACTCTGCAGACAATTGGCGACTTCTGCACACTTTGCGTTCAGCCCAGAGCCCGCTCTGTCATGTTACGTGGCCTACCACTTCATGGCTGAGTTGCTGTTGTTCCCATTTGCTTCCACTTTGTTATAATACCACTAACAGTTAACCGTGGAATATTTAGTAGCAAGGACATTTCACCGAACATCTGAATCCAATGATTTGGAGGGGTGTCCCAATACTTTTGACATAATAGTGTATATGTTGTGGTGTGTTCCACATGCCTTTGGAATTTTCTCAATGTATATTGTGAGTGCTACGCCATGTGCTAAATGCATGCACAGTGCACCTTACACATGGTGCTATTCATTCATATGGAATATGTGGTTGCTGAAAACTGCAATAAAACAAAGCAAGCAGGATTTCTAAAAATTCAGACACTTAAAAATGCATTGATTTAAAACTATGCTTTTGAAAATAAGTTTTTTTTTTTTTTTTTTTTCTATAACCACAATGGGTCAAAAGGGACAGCAATCATCTCTTTTTGTGGACACCTTAGAGCCTTCTTTAGACGTTTCGATAAGAAGGGTAGAACCTTTTTTGCAGTGTCTGTCCCCACCAGGGCTGTAGTTCCCATGGGGCGAGTGCTACCGCACACGTCTGTCGGGGGGGAACAATTTTCTGTTCTTACCTCAGGCGCAAAAGGAGCTAGCTACGGCTCTGGTACCCACTGGCAGATTTCCTTCTTTTCCTGTGCGAGTCACTGTGACAGGAAATTATGATATATTCCCCAATGGAGGCAGACTCCAGTAAAATCCTGAGGGGCGCTAACCTTTTTCTTTTTCTTTAGAAGAAATGTTCCTCTTTCAGAGATCAGTGTGAAGAAATAGGAACCATTTTGTCACTAGGAAGTCACATGAATATGGAATGGACCTTGGAGAAGGAACTGAGGAACCGTGTGCAAATAATTCTCTTCCTCTTTGCTTGAACAAGAACCACTGTTTGCGTAATGTTTAAAGGAAACTGTACTGAGAAAATATATTTGAGCTGCCATCGGTGGACTCTCCTTTAAAACATGCTCGTTTCCAGTGTGTTATGCTGATCCAAAAGCTTTAATAATAGTTTTGGGCGTGGAACAAATATCCAGATCAGAAGCTTGGAATTTTCTGGTACTTTACTACAAACCAGTGAGTGAGAAATTATTATTCGGAGTAAGGATTGTGAAGGCAGCCCCCATATTTCTCTCCGTAAGTTTCCTTTAATCTCCGTTTTTTTGTCACCAAGTTATTTGGGCATTTGGTGTGTGTGAAATAACTAACAAATGTTAACATAACACAGATGTAAAATAATTATTGACTGAATGGAAGCCGCAGAGTGCCACATACATGTTTGACCAACCAGTGTTGGGGCACATAGTGGTTGGCGATGGCAGCTTTCTTAGAACAATAGTTACTGTTTTCTCTGAGGATTGTACAGGGATGTTTTCCCACTGGCCTCCAGGCAACCTCCGTAGCCACGAATTTACACTTTTGGGCTGAGATTGCACGTTTTGGGATCATTTTTCAGAAAACACATCACTTTCATTGAAATTAAGTCTGTGGCTGGTTTTGCACAGGCAGAAGGCACACGTGTAAGTTTAAATGCCAATACATGGCCTTTCATTCAAAAAAGGTTATTTCACAGGATAGCTTATAATTTAAAGAATCATGTGTCCAGTTTGCACAACGTCCAGTATAGAGCTGCAGCTAATGATTCTATTCATAATTGATTAGTTGGCCGATTTATTTTTTTCGATTTAATCGGATAAAAAAATTACAATGTCATCCTAAATTTAAAATTAAATACACAAATGCAGTGTTACAAACCTAAAGTTTACTTC
Organism: Nanorana parkeri; assembly: GCF_000935625.1. NCBI lineage: Eukaryota > Metazoa > Chordata > Amphibia > Anura > Dicroglossidae > Nanorana > Nanorana parkeri. Next base: position 495,861 of record NW_017307469.1, on the reverse strand, counting down.
AGAATAAAACTGCAGACACATTTTTTTGCAATCGCACTGCACTGGAACGCACAGCCTTGCGGTAATGTGTGTTCTAGGGCAGGTGATCACACTGTGGATGGAAGGCACGTTTGGGGTGCCATTTAAATTAATGGCACTGCAATGCACCTCCCGCAGCAGAATTTGTCAGGCGGAAACCCCCCAAAAATGTTACCACCATTTTATAATTGTTTTTTTTTCCATCTCCTTCTTTGGGTTCTCTCCTGGTGGGTGTAGTCCTGTTAACTTTGCAGCTGCACAAAATGTTAATTCTTACTCCATGGTTAAGAATGAGACACCCACTTGCTCTTAGATTTGTAATTCATAGGCTATAATATTGCATTCATTATGTTTATATTGTTCTCTGCCTATCTACTGTTGTAGAGGAATGTGAGCCACTTACCCATGTTTACTATGTGTTAAACTTTAATAAAAATATTGAAACAGAAAATACTGTAGTAACAGGCTCCCCACCAGTGGTGCACTCACCTTTGCCTGTCGTTACAGACAAATGTTGGTAAATAGTACATGGACTAATTCAAAATGGCCAACAGAGTCCACATCTGTAGACACATTTAGTCTGTCCTTTTTCTTCTTTCTAGGGCTGCGCTCTAGTGGACAAAGCCATGTCACGTGACCACCTTGTCAGATCACTTTTGGACACTGAAAGTGTTCCCAGAGTGATTGGTGCCACCAGGCCGGGGACATAAAGCATCTATGTACACATGGCCCATCCTAAAATGCTATTGCAAAGGCACTCCCCAGTTTGAGAATCACTGTTTTATATACACTAGTGAAAGTGGAGATTACAACACTTGTAATATAGGTGTCATAGGCACATGCTTGTTAACATCCAGCAATAGGTATTTTGTAAGAAAAGTCACATCAAACATGTCCGTTCCTCCATTCAGAGTGGTAATCTGAGAGAGCTTTAGACCAAACATGTCTGCTTCTTCTTGGTGCTGGGTAGTGTCTGGTCCATCGGGAAGACCTGAACACTTCCTTATGGCACTTATGCATATATGTCTTTAAGATATAGTTTCACAGATGCTTTTCAGTCATAACAGATAAATCATATAAAAAATAATGAAACCATAAAAGTGCTCTACTCACACTGTTCAATGCCAGCATATGGAACACCGGTGTACAACAAAAACCCACCAGCCCTCCATAAAAATTGGACAAAGATGGTCGACATACAGCACCAGCTCCTTCACAAAACCTTCTATATTAAATCAAGGTATAAAACTAGTCATAACAAATGTGCTAACATGAGCTGATGCAAATGTTATTTAAAAAACCCAGCTACCTCTAAACCTGTATTTTCCAGTACTGTTTTATAGACATATAAAAAAAAGCATACATTACAAGATCGGTTCTCAAACAGCTTATCTCCTGTTGTGACAAGAAAGTCTGCGGTAGGGAAAGCAATTTTGTAAGGAACTGTTTTGAAGGCCGATTTTCTGCAATGAAAGAAATTCAGATGGTAACATGAAATCAGATGTATAAATAAAAATAATCTTTGCAGCAACCTTGATTTTTATATACTTTTTTAATGTTCTAGGTGGACCTTTTCCAGTTGCAAGTAAACACATTAAGAAGATATAAGAGGCATTTTAAACTACAAGCAAGGCCTGGCTTAAATAAAGCACAGCTTGTTGAAGTAAGTTTGCTGCTTGTGCTTTGGAAATGTGAAAGTATACTGAACGCTGCATAGTATATTTGTATTATTGATAGAATAGTCATCACATTGTTACTGACGTTTGTGTCATTACAGGCATATTTAACAGGTACCGTTACACAAAGTAATGTAAAATAACCCATATAAGCCAATCTAAGATTGCATTTATCTTTTAAATATACCGTATTTTTCGCTCCATAAGACACACTTTTTTCCCCCCAAAAGGAGGGGGAAAAAGTGCCTGCGTCTTATGGAGCGAATCCATCGAGATATGCAGTTCCGGGCGCCGGGCGAGTAGTAGGAGCCACTGCTCGTTTAATACGAGTGATCTAACGAGATCACTCGTATTAAAGCCGAGCAGCGGTGGCAATCGAGTTCAGCAGCAGGAGCCACTGCTCGTTTAATACGAGTGATCTAATGAGATCACTCGTATTAAAACTGAGCAGCGGCGACGATCCAGATAACCATAGAGCAGACGAAGAATAGATGTTCTTCGCCTGCTCTGTGTCATCACTGAGACCGTGGCGCTGTAATCACAGCGCCACCTGTCTCAGCGGTCACTAACTGCAGCTTCTGTCACAGCTTCTGTCATAGAAGCTGTCACAGAAGCTACAGTCTCGAGTGCTCCATAAGGCGCGCCGGACCTCCCTGCGTCCTATGGTCCGGTGCGTCTTATTGACCGCAAAATACGGTACTTTCACAGATCTGCAACTCCCTGACCTAAAGTAAGCCACGTTTCATGCTTAACGGTATACTATGGTCTGCTGCAGTATTTATATTACCTGGTGAAAGCCTCTTTAGGCCTGGTTCACACCTGGGCGTTTTACAGCGCGTTCCAACGCGCTGTAAAACGCTCAACATGTGAAAACCAATAATTGCCTATGGGCATGGTTCCCAACGAGGCGTTTTACATCGTGTAGGAACGTGCTGAAAAACGCCCTACGCCCAAAGAAGTACAGGAGCTTCTTTGGGGTGTTTTTCCACGCGTTTCCATTGGTATTCCCGAGTGTGGATCGGGGGTTAACAAAGCGGTAACCCAGAGGCACACTCGGGAATACAGCGTACAGGTCTTACCTTGCCCGCGATCCCCACTGTGTCCTCCGGCGGCTGCCGTGTTGAGTCCCTTGCCAGCGGCCGCGTTGCAGGGGGCTGAGCCGGCGGGAAGTTTGAAAGGGAAAAAAAAATCATACCGCCAGTGAAACGCGTGTTTTACTGAATAGAAAAACGTGCAAAAAAACGAGCTGAAAAAATACGCTTAGGTGTGAACCCAGCCTTACTCTGACCAGGCCTGTGCAGTTGAACCCTGTGGACTTCCATGGGCCATCGACCAAACCTGTAAACGCTCAGAGGTGGCTGGATAGTTGTTGGACTGGGGTTAAGAATACATTTGTGTCAGGCAAGGGTGGGCTGCTTGGGATCAGAGGGAGGCAGTAAGAATATGTGCACACATCCTTTAAAGAGAACCAGCCACTTTAAAGAATAACTTTCCTACAGTACAGTGTTCTAAAAACCATACATATTGCCAGAATTCACACTGAATAGTTCAAGAAGAAGGCTGTCACCATATTAGGAGGTCATCACTTAAGGAAATTCCACCCCCCTCTCTCCTCCTTCTGAGCCTAGTTCCCACACAGAGTGTGCACAGAGCATGTCCTATCAGCACACAAAGATCTGCCAGTGATCAATGCAAGCAGAAGGTAAAGGAGTTCTGCATATCTTTCATACAGTAGTGAAAAAAAGAAACTACACCTTCTTTGGATTCTATGGACACAATAAAAGCCATCTAGTCCTTTAGCAGGTTTTAAAATTAGGCAAATACAACCTCCGATGAACAGCAACACATGACATATCACATTGTGTCATTATTTATTTTACAAGCATGAAGTCATGTGTGGAAAACTAAGTACACCTTATGATTCAATAGCTTGTAGAACCACCTTTAGCAGCAATAACTTGAAGCAATCGATTTCTGTATGACTTTCAGTCCCCCACATTGATGTGGAGGAATTTTGGCCCACTCTTCTTTACAGCTTTGCTTCAGTTCATTGAGGTTTGCGGGCATTTGTCGGACAGATGGCCTCACATTTGACTCTACACTACTTTGGTACAGAGAGGAGATCATGGTTGACTCCATGACTGCAAGGTGCCCAGGTCCTGTGGCTGCAAAACAAGCCAAATCATCATCCCTCCACCACCGTTCTTGACAGTTGGTATGAGCTGTTTGTGCTGATATGCTTTGTTTGGTTTTTGCCAACCGTGGTGCTTTGTATTATAACCAAACATCGCCACTTTGGTCTTGTCTGTCTAAAGTACATTGTTCCAGAAGTCTTGTGGTTTGTTCAGATGCAACTTTGGAAACCTAGATGGTGCTGCCATGTTCTTTTTAGAGAGAAGAGGCTTTCTCCTGGCAACCCTTCCAAACAAACCACACATGTTCAGTTTTTCTAATTGTACTGTCCTGAACTTTAACATTCAACATGCTAACTGAGGCGTGTACAGTCTGAGATGTAACTCTTGTTTTTTTTTTGCAGTTTCTCTGAGCATTGCACAGTCTGACCTTGGGGTGAATTTGCTGGGACATCCACTCCTGGGAAGACTGGCTTGAATGTTTTTCACTTGTAAATAACCTTCCTCACTGCAGAATGATGGACTTTAAATTGTTTGGAAATGGCCCTATAACTCTTCCCAGATTGATGGGCAGCAACAATTGCTTCTCTAAGATCATTACTGATGTCTTTCCTCCTTGGCATTGTGATAACACTCTCCTTAATGCTCCAGACCAGCAAACTGCTAAAAGAGAGTTGGTCACACTTGCTGATGATTAATTAATTAAGGGCATTTGATTAGCATGAGCTCTTCGTTCCTATGGAAGCAGTAAGGGTTTACTTATTTGTTCACTCTTAACTACTCCATTTTGACTTTGTTGGTAAAAATACATCATGGCACATTGTAATATGTCATGTGTTGTTCATCTGAGGTTGTATTTACCTCATTTTAACACCTGCTAAGGATCAGATGATTTTTGATATGTCCATAGAATTTAAACAGGGAATACTTTCTTTTTCACACAACTGTGTGCTCTTATTTTTGTAATTTTATACAGGTTTGACAACAAACATCTCTTGCTCAATAGTGGATCTACAACCTTGATTGCTGCCTATCATACCTGTTTACTATAAAGATTATAGACGCTACCTACCATAGCTGTGTTTATAAAGCCTTTAGACCCTACCTATAATACTTGTATATTATAAAGCTTATATTCTAAATTAATCTAGCCAATGCTCAGGCTAAGGGTGGTCTGATCAAACTTAAATCCTAGCTGAAGAGTTTAGAGGCCTAAGGAGACATTTTACCTTGTGATAGTTTGGGGAATATAGCACAATGGTAAGCGCTAAATGACCACTCCTGAAGCCGATTTTAACATTAAAGGACGGTCTTTTTTCAACAAAAGGTCAACAAAACATGAACATCACAAAATAACTTGCTTTTCTTCAGCATAAACAAAGCATAACAGTTCATTGGACTCTCATTAACACATCATGTTTTGGTCTCACCGACATCTGGCTGTCCCATACACTCCCAGTGTTTTAGTCCCAGGACTTTCCCTGGATATACCATCCTCAGCAGCTTCCCTCAGCTCCAAGACTTCTGGTATTCACCCTCGCGGGTCACTGTCCCTCTCTGTATCCCCGACAGGTATCTCAAGAGTCACCAACCCTCTGGACCTCTCCATCCTTCCTGGCTGTGTCACCTTGTGCTCACGCACGCAGCAGAGTCTGCCTGTCGTCTTGTGCCTCTTTCACACCCACAACTCTCCCCTGAGCACTGGGCTGGCTTCCTAATAAGGCTGCTCTCTAGAGCTGCAGCTAACGATTATTTTCAAAATCAATTAGTTAGCCGATTATTACATTCGGTTAATCGGATAACAAATAAAATACATTTTAAAAAATGGCTCCAGTGAGGGGACTACTAGTTTGTACTGAGATTGTAGTCCATCACAGGAGCAAGCTTGGAGCGGTGGAAGTAAAAAAGAAAAAAAAAAAGTGTGGTGTGCAATATAGCTTAATGAAAAGTGTAAAATTATACAGCAATGTATGCAGAATGGAATCGGCTATAGAGGACTACAAAACCCATCAATAGTACATTATACAGCACAATGCAGAATACCACCAGCTATAGAGGAATACAACAAATCCCACCAATAGTACATTATAGCTGGCGGTATTCTGCATTGCGCTGTATAATGTACTATTGCTGGGTTTTGTAGTCCTCTATAGCTGGTGGTATTCTGCATTGCGCTGTATAATGTATTATTCCTTGATTTGTAGTCCTTTTATACAGCGCAATGCAGAATACCACCAGCTATAGAGGAATACAACATATCCCAGCAATACATTTATATATACAGTGTATTGCTGGGATTTGTATTCCTCTATAGCTGATGGTACATTGCTCTGTATAATATAGAGCACAATGTACCATCAGCTATAAAGGAATACAAATGCCAGCAATACATTATAGAGCACCATGTGTGGGAAAGCGCAGGCTTACCTGAGCAGTCTTCCAGCAACTTGCTTCTGAGATGGGGCCTGTCTATCGGCGGCTGTCATCCGCCCACACCTGCTCCTCCTTGTGCCGATCGTGGGTTTGGGCGGGCGGTGAGCATGAGGCGGGGAGGAGGTGCGGCGTGTGAAGCGTGGATGCAGGCGGGCAGGTCCAGCAGCGGTAGGGGTGAGGCGGGGAGGAGGTGCGGCGCGCAGTGTGTGTGGAGCCGTGAACAGTGCCAACCAATCGGAAGCCGATTAATCAATGATTGAAAAAGTTGACAACTTTTTCAATAATCGATTATGGCGATTAGTTGTTGCAGCCCTTCTGCTCTCAGCCACCTGATCAGCTCAACCTGGCCACTGGCAACACCTGGCCCCAGGACTGGAGATCCCATCCCACTATAGTCTGGAAGGGATTGAACAGCCAGTTCCTCCTCTCCAAAGGTATTCACATTGTGGAACCTCTCAGCCCCTCAGGCTGAGAGTCCTGGGCGCCAAAGTTGCTATACTACACCGTGGCATTGCCACAACCTATATTAAACAGAAAGTATAAACTCAAATGTAGCCAACTGTCTTTGAGCAGTTTCAATGTGGCTGTACTAATAACATTATTTTTGGTTGGTTATATTTTCTTAAAGCACGGCACGGGTAGAATGGTGCTACTAATTTTGTAGGTCCTGCGATAATTTGTGCAAATGTTTATCAAATCAATGTTAAACCGATAAAAATACACAATGAAATTAATAAAAGCAAACAAAAATCACTCGGTGCACAAAAAAATACCTTTCTGACTACATCTAAAAGATAAAACTGTATTGCGTTAATAAATAACAAATATTTGTACATTTTAAATTGCGCCTTTTTGCGAAATGGTAAAAAAAAAATGAAGTTATGCAAAACTGTAAACAAGCAACTTATGTTAAAGATCGTTTGTGCACTGTGTTGGTGTGTGTGCTGTGATAAAATGATGCAGGTGTACATTTAATTACAACATAGCGTATCACAACGCACGGTAATGCATCACAACGCTTCGCCATGCGCTGCCACACAGTTAAATTATTTTAAAAGAAAAAAATCAAGCACGGCGATGTGTTCTAACAATGCACTGCAGCGTGTGTGCATGGCATACATCACAATATGGTGCACACTGTTGCACGTGTATAATATGTGGGGGTGGGGGGTGTTTTTTAGTTTTTGTATTTCTTCTTTTTTACTGTCATCCCCTGACATTTCCCTTTTGAAATAGAAAAAGAAATTAAGGACACAGAGTCCTCAAGTTCTAAATGAATGGAAAGCAGTCAGTACAGAGGCTTCCCATTCATTCAGAAACTGGCCAGCCTGGAATTTTTGTTCATAGCTGTCATCAGCGGCTTGTCAGCCACTGATGGCAGCTAATAATTTAAAGGGGACTGTCAGGAGAGCCCTTCTGAGCTTATAGGAGAAGGGAGATAGCCACCGGTGTAAGGCTTACTTAGCTGGAATCGGTTGTGTTCCGCCGTGAGCCTTACGTCGGTGGCAGGGAAAGGGTTAAGTAACCTCTCCACCCCTATGAATGAGTGCAGCCCACATGCTAAAATACTTACCCGAGTTCTCCCGAATCTGGGCACGTACCCCACCCCCCATTACAGAAGTAACAAACACATTTATAAGGGGTCAAGTTGCTTTCATTTCTTGTTGTGGTGCTAGAAAGTGAGGGGAGATCTCCTCGATGGGGGTCACAGATAGCAATAAAACATGACAGTTCAAACCCTTCTGCACATTTCCCAAAACTAAAAAGCATTGTTTTGACTAGAGTTGGGCTTTAACAGTGCTCACTGAATCGGTTTATTGTCGAGGAAATAGAATCAACTAGAACAAGTGGGTTTCATTTTATTGGGAGCCTTTTTTTCTTATTGTTCAATATGAAATAAATCTTGTAGACAAGTCATTGTTATTCATTTCATCTGTCTATTCCTCTGTGTCAGATATACTCGTTTCATATTTCTTCATTTTGCCGTTTTGTTATTTAGATAATTGGCGGCCATTTTAGAACACTCCCTGTGAATGAAAAGGACACACTAACATATTTCATCTGCTCGGTGAAGAATGAAAAAAACAAAGCAGATCACAAATCTGACGGGGGACTCCACTAGAGAAAATGGACATTTTATGGACAGTTTGGGGATTGCTCGAGGCCTTGGAATGGAAGGACAGTTGTAAATAAAATTCAGTGTTATTTTAGTGATTTCTATGGAAAGGTTATTTGTTGTTTCATCTAAAAATGTATCTCTGCTTCTTAAGCCTGTGGTTGAAGGATGTCACTTTTCGTGACGTATAATCTGTCATAAACCTGGCTTATTTGACCCGGTAGTCAGCAGTGAAATACAACATTGATGGAACCAAACTTCCCAAAGGATGTTTATAATTTCAGTCTAGGACATGGCTTGGTGTCATGTAGGAATGGTTATGTGCCATCATGCCGTAAACACTTTATAGCTCCCTCTCTCATGCCACAGCTCTTTAACAATCCCTAGATAGCCGCTGGGAAGCTATGTAAAAATGTCCTTTAGAAGTCAGATCTACAATCCCTGTCTAGCACCTCTGTCCTAAATACAGTGACATCATCTTTCATTTTCCGACTGGCTGGATTTTTGGGTTTGTTTTTGACTGTTTACTTTTAGAGCTGAGCACTGTGAGCTATCAGCCAACAAATACAAAAATCATTCCAGTCAGTTGAGAAAGGAAGGGTATATCTGGACAGACTTTTTTTTTTTTTACACAGCTTTTCACTGCTGCTATCTAAAGATTGCTGCAACGGAAACAGTAAGAAGCTTACAACAGCCTCTGTACACAGGTACCGTTAGACTGGACAGCAAAAACAAAGAATAGCAAGGGTCACATATTAAAACAGGTTTTATATTTCATTTTCTGACCTCTTGTAGCACTTTTTATATATTAGGCCCTCCTATATTTTACAGTATATACAGTGGTAAAAGGCTGTGTCCAGTCAGACACATTGGCAGAGGAGTTATAGATGTATAAAGATGTATCAAAAATACTTATTTCCAAAAGGATCTTTTGAAAACTATTACTTTTTAGTTGGTTTAACATAAAGTATGACTTTTTCTGAAAAACGTTATCTGACCAAAACATTTTTATTTTCCAATAACCAGGTGACCTTAATCTCAGCTATGAGTCGGACCTGCACTATGAATTTTATGTAGATGAGATGTCTTGCAATGTATACTGTAGTGCCGACTGCCACCTGAGAGTGAGGCCAGCTATTTCTTTGGAAAGGGCTAGTTATGTATAATGGAAAATATAACTTATTTTAACCTGATTGATGACTATAGGAGTATATTGAAATATGGATAGACCCAATACTAGGCTGCTTCACTATGGCAGCCTAGGGATGTTGTAGAGCTGCGTTTTCAGCACATGAAATGTGGCCCAATATTTTATACATTTGTTTTGACCCTGCTGCTATGAAGCCCTTGGCTTTAAGACATGCCCTTCGTCTCCAAAAGTTTTTAAATAAGTTCTCTATGTATGCATAGAGAACAATTGTAGGAACTCTTGGTCCTATATCTTCATCGTACCAATATCCTTAATATGTGTACCCCATAGTGAAGCTGATATATGAAAACTCAAGCAAAAGGTAGGCGTGCTTAAAGACCTAACTGAGAGTTATTGGCAACTACTGCATGTATGCTCTGTTTTCATAAATCATCAGCAGCAAGGTTTGCTTCTAGGCAGTGTTTGGCACAATCATTTTATATATGGTGGTGACAAGCTTTGTGCTAATATAAATGGAAAGGGGTTTAGTGTGAAAGAGAGAAAATGCCACCTGGTGTGGTCTTACTTTAAAAAGGCATGGAACAGTATCCCATAGCAACCATGAGACCTCATCTTTCATTTAGTTGACTGCACTTAACTGCTGAAATCTTACTGGTTGCTCTGGGTAACCGCACATCATGGTCTCTTTAATATTTCTGGGCAGAAAGTAACAAAGGTGCGTCATGTGCAGTAACCTACAGCAGCCAATCAGGAGTTATCTGACTACTGCAAACTGAAATCTGATTGGTTCCTGTGAGTCCCTGTGCTCTGCACATATTCACTACCTTATTAAACGAGTTAATTTGCTTATAGATGCGGCACGTGCTTGCTGCGCTTTTCACTGTACATGTACAAATATATATTTAGGTGGTGGAAATTTAGGATGACATACACTCCTCTGCACTATCTGTTTCAAATGCTGACAAAATATACATTTAAAGAATACTCTTTGTGCATATCCTATTATCGATGTTACTCCGTGACTCATTTGAACAAGTGGCGCTTGAATACATTTGCTTTCTATAGTTTAGGACTCCATTTTGTGTATAGCATGTATTAATGCTATAGGTTGCACAGACTCTCATATCATATGATAGCCTTTAGAATTTGCACTTTCCTTTTCTGGGGATTTTTGTCTCTTAAATATTGTTGTCATGTATGGATTAATGTTAGTGATTTAAATCCCTGGATCAACCTGAATGTACAATATTGTCATGGCTTTAATAAAAAAATTGAGAAAATTGTGTTATTGATCTTTGCTTTGTGGTGTTAAATCAATTTCTACATACACCCCTTTCAAACCATTGTGTTATGGACGTTAGTACATTGCGGCACCATTAATTTTGGATGGCACTTTAAGAAACCTCCATAAAGCACCTGCGTTGCAATGCAGTAACACTACACTGTGCATTGTGGTGCACCCGCACCAGAAAAAATATGCACGTATGTTTTTATGTTTGGTGCATTGATAGATTATGCAAATTAATAATTTAACTTAACACAACACACCGTAGTATGCAGGCATGAAGCCAGCCTGAGGGGCATATCAACTAAAGCTGGAGAAAAGATGAACATGAAGATGCCATTGTTGTCAATATCAATCAATCAGGTTTCACTTTTTTATATAAATCATTAACTAAAGCTACTGATTTGTTATAAGCAACACCTCCAAAGTTGTGTTTATGTTCCCCAGTTTCAATAAGGTGCCCCCAGTAGGTTTTTGCAAGTTTTAGTAACTATGACAGTCAAATAAAATTGACATCTTGAGGGTTTTCCACAACTGTTCAGATTTATCTGAAAATAATGTGAGTGTGATACCACTTATTAGTGATGAGCTGTTTTTATTTTCATTTTTTAACATTAACTAAAGAAAATCTTTACTGGGACAATTACAGAGGCTGCAATTGCTGAACTACTTGTAAAAATGCTAGTTACCTGGCTGTCTGAGTCAGATTAGCATCCAGATCACAAAACTTATATTCAGCAGACTCTTTCTGGGTTAGTGACTCGGAGCATACTCGAGGCCTTGATTCAGGCAATTGTCAAGCAACTAACATTTTCAGAAGAACAGGGCAGCAATGGCAGCCCCCAAACCTCAGGTTTCTTTTATAATCTTTAATGTCACGCCCCCTCCTCCTCCTCATAAGTTTATATGTTGAACAGGGACATATTTCTGGCTCTTGATTTATAATAGCTTATCATAAAAAGGAGCAGTCAGTAAGGGAATACAACTCTTCTAATGTATTAACAGTGACCCATTTAAAGGGTTATTAAACCCTCTGGTGTTTTTGCATATATCTACTGCTAGTAAGCAGTAGATTTATGCAAAAAGTGTGAAAAAAACGCTTCAAAAACGGTTTAAACTTACGTGTGTCTTCCATGCGCGCTCCTGTACGAAAATTTTCGGCCGGCCGCAAAGCATTTTGGGGCGGGCGCATGCTCAGTTCACATTTTAGGCTGGGAGACGAGGAGAGACACAAGGTAAGTCTATGGACGCTTGCACCCGCATGCAGACACCGTGGGACAGGAAGTGTCAGCAAGGACAGAGGAGTCAGCGCTGGATCGGAGACCCACAGCAGCACTGGAGGGACAGATGAAAAGGACTGGGAAGAAGAAGATCGAATTAAGAAACATAATTTAAGGTAAGTGCTGACATTAACTCGGGGGGGCAGTGTGAAACAAAGTTTTTTTCAGTTAGGTGATCCAACGAAACTCAATAGTATAAGGTGATACCTTTAAAATGCCCATACTATGAAGCTTAAAGTCCAACTAAAATGGCCTGGATGGGAAGGGGGTTTAACACCGCGGATGTCAACTGGTTAAAGGAGACACCTATCAACTGCCTCCTCCCAGCAAATCAGTTATTCGTGCGGGTGGAAGTCTAGCTCCCACTGAACTTCTGTGCACACTCCAGTTATAGCACTGCAGGTTCCATAGACTTTATTAATGTGTAGCGGATACTCCTAGAGGGCGCTGTGACAGAAAAAAAAGTAAACCCACTCACTGCAAGCAGTGACACATGTGCTTGTGTGCACTCCTCTGCATCTCTCACACTGTGAATCACACTGTGAATCCAGGCTGCTCCTCGTAAGGTCCAGGATCTGTCCTCCTTGCTGCCTTGCAGTGACCTGGTCACAGATGGCAATTTAACCCTTACTGCTTTGACCATGGTCAGTAAATATCAATTTGGTTTTTTTCCCTTACTTGTCATACTGTTGGTATGATGGTTCATAAGCGCAGGGGAAGAGGTTTGGTGGGCCTTTCCATCTCATAATCCTATAACAGCTCAGGGGTAGCTAGCAGTGCTCCTTCCTTAGGGCCTGACAAAGCTAGACTTTCCTCTGTTGAGTCCTAACACTTCTCTGGGTCTTCCTTAACTCCCTCAGATGTGGGCCCCCTCCACAGTACTATCCAGAGAGCAATTTTCCAACACCATGGCAGACTTTATGGGAATTTTTCTAACGTTTTGTAGAAGCCCTTCCCAATGCCTTATTTTACTTAGTGGGCACTGCCCTGCAACATTTCATTGTGGTTATGTCTGTCTGCCAGGTCTGGTCCAAGGATATGTCTAAGGATCCTGGTTCTATCCTAACTGATTTTCCAGTCGGGCCGGCCGTTTTTTTACTACGGCCGGCCCAGAGGTGGTTAATCCTGATTTGGAGCTTAATTGTTGGTCTGCAAAACATTAGTATAGTTCAATCTGATCTATGTATTTTTTCTCTGGAACATCACCTCATCTGCTTTGCAGAATCCAGTCAGGTTGGATCCTGGTGATGCTCATTGCACTGAACTGGCCCAAGGTGGATGTGGTACTGGGACTCATCAGACCTTTAGGCAGATTCCCTGTGGACTCTCCTGGATCACCCAAATCTACTGTCCCAAGGACCAGTTTACCATCCTTTCTTCACAGCTGCTGTCTAAATAGCTACTGTATCCCTATACTTCTGAAAGATGATAAATCCACTTCTCGTAAGGTCTGCCATCGAATTTGAAGTGAAAAGTTACAAAAAAGAAGTCCAATGTTTTTAGTGCTCTCCAGGAGGGTCAGGGTGTAGTCCGCTGGTGTGCAGCTCCTGGTAGTCTGCAAAACATTAGTGAAAATAATTCTTATTGTCTATAGCTCCTTGGCACATCCGTAGACAATTTTATCAGAGATGTCATTGGATGGAGGAGCCCTCTTTTGCCCAGCAAAAGAAGACTAATCCTCTTGCTGGGAAACCCTTTACCTGATGCTAAGAAGGGTTTCTTTTTGTTCCTTGCAGACCTCAAGATCAAAGTTCAAACCTGGGACTCCCTTCCCCTGCAAGCCTTGGAGCCCCAAATCCTCCAAGCCCGCAAGAAAGTCCTCAATGAAGGAATGCCCCAACTTGCCAGAGTGGAGGGGACATCTGTTAGTCTTTGCAGCCACCTAGCGGACCTTCATGCTCATAGCCATTGTTTCTATGATAAAGATGATAAATCCACTTCTCGTAAGGTCTGCCATCGAATTTGAAGTGAAAAGTTACAAAAAAGAAGTCCAATGTTTTTAGTGCTCTCCAGGAGGGTCAGGGTGTAGTCCGCTGGTGTGCAGCTCCTGGTAAGTACAGACCGGGGTGTCTGACATGTGTGCTAAAGGAAACAAAAAGAGAAAAAAAAACAAAGCGCTACAACCTAGCGCAATAACTTGGGTGTAAATGGGACAAGGAGTACATACAATAATACACTCACATGTGAGAGGGTGGACATGAGCTTCAACAAGGAATTATTACGGAAATTATATTATTGTTGTGGTGTTAATCTTTTCGTGCTGGCCTGAGGCTTCTCTGGCTCACGTAATGAGAGATGGGGCAGCGGGGTCGGCAGCAAGACAGAAAGTGTTGTGATAGTGGTATGAGTAAATCCAAATATGGAAAATGAAGCCCTTCATCCTTGATGAAGTTGCTGTCCCATTTTGTGAGTGGAGGTATGCTGGTGATCAAAGTGGAGTCGAATCTTCTTTCTGGTCCCAAGTAGATGTTGAGGGTGGGTTGTCATCGGGAGCCCAGGGCTGGATCAGTCTTTTTCAGGTCTCCACGGGCGCAGGTGGAGCAACACTAAAGGTGTTCACAATTGAGCTGATGTTCCTTTGAATATCCGGGCAGATATTGCGGATTAATAATTTTGGTATGTGCAAAGTTTTGCCTGGGGTCTCAAGGTGCTAGGCGATTACTGGGATTGGTTTGATGAATTGTCCACCTGTGCAGAGCACGGCGATAAGGTGGCTATGCAACGGTGTGTGCTGCTGGAAGGACAGGGAAGGGAGGTTGGGAGAGTGTCAGCAGTAGCTGATTTCAAGTGTCAAACTGTCACCGTGAGAAGGATCGGGGGAGCCGAAGTGGCGGGGCATGCTCAGGGTGCACAGTAGCCGTGTGTACAAGTTAACACAGCCACCCACAGGGAGGAGAGGTGGAGGCAGGAGTGCACTGCTGGATGACCAGGGAGGTAGGTCAGGAGGGTGTCAGCAGCTGGTAAAGGCTAATCGCTGAGACCAAATGCACGTGGAATGTCTGCGGTATGTAACCACTGTGTGGGGAGGTATCGAGGCTAGGCGACGTGTTTTGAAGTTACAACTTCTTTTTCAAGCCTGTTGATTGGGAGAGTGGTTGGTTGTGGTGGGAGAGATTTTAAAGAACCACATGTCTCATGGTAGGAGGTGAGGAATTACTCCATTTGTCCTTGATTAACCTTAGACCTTACGTACCATCAAGGGTCAAATCACAGTCTTAGCAGTTCTTGCCTTTTATTCCTTATTGAAATCTTTTATTTCAGGGTGTTGCTCTTATGTGTCAGCCCGTTCCCCTCTGAGTGCTCAGCCCGGTGCTGATGATTCTTCAGAAACCACCACCTTTGAATCCATCAGTGATATTATCTAATAATTAAAAACATATTTCTTACCTTTTACATGTGTCTGTGTAGCAGACCTTTGCAATCTTCTCTCTCAATTACAAAATGACAGGAGACTCTGGTTGTCATGATAGAAAGACTAGGGACACTCTGAGCTTCCCCTCATTAACATACAATGCTTCTAGATCTTTAACTCTTTGTTGGGCTAGACAGTGTCTAAATCTAGTTTACAACTGATAATGAGATCTGCCAGCACAGTACAGACATGGTTAATTATGGTAACATTACCCTGCACAGCCCCCTTGCATTACAAAGGAAAATTCAGTACAGACACAAACTTTTGTTTTCAGAATAGCGTATATATTGTGCAAGCAGTAATTTGTATGCTATGTAAATGATAACATGTAACAAATATAAGATAGGTGTTATGCCAATGTGGCTGCAAAAGTGGAAATACAAGACTGATTATGAAAACTGAGTTTTTGATTTGCCGTGAAATTCATTAACGGACACAGTTTCCATCACTTTGTCTTATGATCCATTCTATTGCTTTTCCACAAAACTGGTGCATGATGAGTGTGGGAGGGGTTATACTTAGGGCCAGATTTACTCTCTCTGCCGCCCCAAGGCCGACTTCCAATGTGCCCCCCTCCCCGAAAATGCCCCCCCTCCCCCCCAATGTAAAAAGTGTTATTGTTTGTTTTTTTTTTTTTCATTTTTTATAACTTTTTTTTCATTTTATATTTATTGTTTTAACTTTTTATTTATCTTATCTTTTACTTTTTTATTATTTTTTCATTGTGTTTTACTTATTTTTTTATAATTGAAAAAAAATTCTTTTAAATTTTGATTGCTATCACACAGGAGCTAACAATCCCCTATGTGATACCATTTGGAGGTGACAGGTTCTCTTTATTGTACCTGTCACTTTCAATACAGGAATTTTAGCACAATACTGTTCTGGAACTCCTGTGACAGCTGTGAGGGGAAGGCTGCGAGTGCAGCTCTCCCCTCTCACTGTTTACACGGAGCAGAGCGGAGAACGGACTCCATCCTGAAGAGAGGATCTCCAGCGGGCGGGGAGAGAGGTACAAGGCAGCGGCGAGAGGACGGACCTGCAGTCTTATTACAAGTGATCTTGGCGACATCGCCAAGATCACTTGTAAACGAACAAGCGTCTTCCCCACTCTACATTTAGCCCTGCTTGCCCAAAGCAGAGCTAAAGGTAGAAAGCAACTACCCACCCGGTGCCCGCAACTTTTTGTAACGGGCATCGGAGATTCCACAACCCCTGCTGCCCCTCTGCTCCCTGCTGCCCCGAGGCCGGGCCTCGGTGGCAAATCCGGCACTGGTTATACTCACAGCTCTGTGTGGCAGTGTCCTATTTTCTGCAGGCAACAGCATAACCCAGTTTTTCTAAGATTTAATCTGTACTGTGTTCTTACTGTACTCCAAGAAACAGATTTTACAGTAAGTCAAAAACCCATTTTTACAGAGCCCAGTAGTTCAAGGTAAAATTTATACATATATATATACAATATATAAATGCCACCCTTGCTGAACTCCCCTCATAAAATGCAATCCTTCTAGCTGCTATGCTAATTTAAAGGCTTCAGTACTTTCTACTATCTACTACTTACAACTCTGCTACTCTAATTTGAATAGGAGGTTAGCAATGATAGGCTCTGTATTTCTTTTAGTGTAAGTTTTGCCTAATAACTATTGTTAACTTCCACATAACATTTATCAGCATGGCTGGAAAAAAATCATGTAAGCCTTTAAAGCTGCAATGGAATCAGCAAGCCAATATAGCAAAGGGTTTTTTTTTCTATCCTTTTAACTGAAGGATTTTTATTAGAATGGGTCTAGAAGCATGTCGGTTTCTTTCTATACTACATTTATAATGTAAGTACCAATATAGCACAAACCAGCCTTGACACAGTTTTTCTTTCTTGGGAATAAAAATCTCATTAATTTTAGCAGCTCTGTTACAAAAATGTGAAAGTGCAGATAGATTTAGCCTTAATCATACATTTAATGATTCATCCAGAAGGATAGTATGAGTAAAACACAGAACAACTTTTTGTGGCCTGTCATTATAATCATTATAGTGTGGTGTAAAATGAATAAGAAGGGGACAGATGGATCGTTCCGTTGGGGAAAATACAAAGTAACAAAGAGGGGGAGCTATTTTATTGGAAAACTTCACATTTTCTGTACCAGCCATTCTCTTCGTCTTGCACAATGTAGCTTTGTTTATCAGTGGGAGGTACAAGGAATCACAAAGGAAATCTTCGGCCCAAAGAAAATCTCTCTGTAAAACAAGAAACAGTGTAAGTTCACCTTCTGCAGAGGCTTCTGGGACGATAATAGTATTGCCCTGATGTGCCACGGATGTGATTTATTAATGGAATTGGAAGTTGTTGATGCTTTTGAGAACAGCATTTTGGCACCTTGAAAACACAGTAGACAGCACATTAATACATGAAGGCTTCTCTCTGAACATGTTCACAAGCTGATGCTTCAGAGAGAAGGAACAGAAGCATCATTGTGAGAGTATAATAGCACTTCAGTTGTGCTCTCACATCCAAATAGCCTGGTTGTAACTGCCAATACATGGGAATAACAGAGCCCCTACTAAGTCTCTTTGCCAGCTCTGTGTCTGCAAGCTGTACTCTGCATTCCCCATAGTGCATCCCCACATTGGCATTTCTCCTCTGTATATACCCTGTGTATAGTTACTAACTTTCAAAAACTATTTTAAAGGACATTTTGCTGCTGAGCTGGTTTTGGATTGTCCCCAATACACCATTGCCTCAGGTGTAGTAAATTTGATCTATTTTTGATCTTATTGCTAATATGGCCCATAGGTAAGTAAGATTTCAAATGATGCTCTTTATCATCCATTGACTGAAAATGCCCAAAGGAACATTTACGGAGTATAAAAACTGATCAGCACACACATGGTTTTGGTCTCAATCCCTCCTCGATGTCCACAGTGCTCCAGAAATTACCTTTGCAGATGTAAATTCACTATGCACTGTGGGATGCTGGATGGAGGCAGAACCATATGCTACAAGCAAGTTATAGGTGACTGTAGAGCTTTCTTAGGCTCTGTAGATGTGGCAGATGGATCAAAAATAAATATCTTGCGGAAGCAGAAAAACGTACAAGATATGTTCCAACAGTAGGAAAATTAAAAGAAAAGCAGCTTGCTGTTGATTAAGCTTTGCAATACTTACCTTTAGTCTGGTACAGTCTCTTCCAGAAAGTAAGGTTGTCCCCTAGATGGCGCTCCTTTTCCAGGTCGAATGATGGCCAGCGTCATTCAACCCACTTCCTGTCAGCTCAGGTTGTCAGAAGACAGGGGTTAAATACTGGATTTCTGCTTTGAAGTTGAAGATGTGCTTTAAAGAAGAAATCCACCATGGTGGAGGGTGCAATACCCTGCTGGATGTTCACCCTTGCTGGCCATGGGATATTGGGTTGATAAAAGAGTAGCACTGTCCAACTGAACCGCTTCTCATTGTTGCAGATAAAGTGCGATTGGTATTGTACAGTTAGTCATAATACAGAAACTCAGGAAATTTACGCAAACAAACTGGACACAAAGAAAGAAAGGACATTTACACAAACAAGCTTCAGTAACAAGCCATTAAAATCTGGGAGTATCTCTAGAAGATAGAAACTGCCAACTATGTCATGCTAATAAAAAATGTATATTCAAGTATTCAAGAGATGAAACAAAGAATATGATGGCATATATAGTAAAAATACCTTTTTGTATCTATTTTAATTTGCATAAAAAGTAAGGGCATTATTCACTAAGCTGCCAAAGGGAGCCGAATGAATAACCGAGCCGAAGTGAAGTGAGCCGAAGCATGTTCGGCTATTCACTGCAGCCGTGTACAGCTTTACTTTGCTTTACATCGGCTGCATTCAGCTCACTTCACCTCCCTTCGGCTCGGCCAAACAACCTCAGCATGTTCGACCAAACCAAAGGGAAGAGCCCGTTCGCCTTAGCCGATGCAACATATTGATCGGCTGAAGCGATTAACGTTAGGCAATTCACTCTTGTTTGGCCCCTTGTAGAATAGGAGTGAACAGCAGAGAAGGAACTGCCAAATGTTCGCTTCAGCTGATTCAGATGCAGGGAAGTGAGAGGCACACTATAGCCTGCACCCAGAGTGTGAATTTACTGCAGCAGAAGTCAGAATAGAGCGGTGAGTCTTTGGAGCTCTTTTGAACAGTAGAAGTATGTGTTACACATGTAAGTCAGCAAAAAAATCGGGTTGTTTTGGATTTTTTGTTATATCGGGATTTGGGTCCGAATTTTGGATGCATTAGACAATTATGAATTAATTTTCGTTGCAGCAAAGTTACATTAGAAAAAACATTGACATTTTTAATTTTAGCTTTTGATAGTCCACAGAAACAATAAAAAAAGTGTTTTGCCCCCCCCAATTTTATACCAGACCCTTTTAGGTTAGATAAGAACCCTGCCTGGAGACACCCACAACCACCGGGCCAGGGTTGTAGAGAAGAGGCCCTTGTCCTCAATGACATGGGGACAAGGTGCTTTTCTTGGGTGATCCCCCTTGGCAAAGCACCCTCCACATGTTGAGGGCATATGGCCTGGTATGGTGCAGGGGGTGGGGCACCCACTCGTCCTGCTCTGCCAGGCTGCTGCTCAGATTAAAGGTCTGGAAAGGAGTTTTAGTGGGGACCCTACGCATTTTTTTTTTTTACTTTAACGTTTAACATTACAAATTCGATTCCAAATGACATTCAGAAAAAAAATTGGATGCATCTGAAATCTTTGTTATCAAAAATTCAGATACGTTCGGATTCATTATTGTTTCAATTGCACAGGTCTAGTGTGTGTCCATTGTGTTAGGCCAAAGGAAAAGGTTAGGTTGAGGAGTTGAGAGGTAGCTAAGGTGTTAACATTATCAGGGATGTGAAAGTCACCAAGGATGATAGTGGATATATTATAGGAGAGAAAGTAGGGTAGCTAGGCAGAGAATCATCAAGGAAGTGTGTTACCAATCCCAGAGGCCGGTAAATCACAGAAATCCTGAAAGAAACTGGAGAAAACAGAGAAACGGAGGAAACTGCTATCTTTGAAGGATGGATTAGAAATGGAATGTAATCATCTGCATAGTTGTTATGGGCAAAACAGTTTTCTTAGATATTTGTTTTTATTAATCCTTGAAGAAAAAAAGAATGATATAACAAACTGTACAACCAAAATGTATCAACATTACAAAGTATATATAACGGTACCTGGAAATAGATACATGAGGTGCCTTGTTAATGTTACTTTTTATATCTATCCAGCATTTTTTTCATATGCAATAGTACAGTTCAGAATATCTAAGCAATTTTCAATGATATTTTATTGTTGGATATAAAATGGAAATTAGCTTAGCTAATGTAGGATTGTACAGAGCTGATTAATATTACATGAAGGTTGTCAGCTGCTACTAAAATTACTTTTATCAAACTGTGAAACTTGCATACGCTGGTTGCAATACAATGTCATTATCTTTAGCATTTTCAGCTGGTTTTATTTTATGTTATCACACCCACAAACAGAAATGATAATTTCTCCAACAGGTATTTTAGTGTTTTGCTTTCTACAAGTAGTAAAAAGACATTCATTTGAGCTGCTATGGTGACAGAATGAGAATATCTCAACCTGCCGTATGCAGCTTATTAGAAATCTATATAAAATGTTACATTGCCTCACTGTATATAATAACCAAGGTCATTACTGCTGAATTGTGTCAAGGAAGGTTTTGCTCCAGGCTTTGTGTGACCAATTATTCAAGTTGGAATAACCTAAATGTCTTTTCTGGGGGAAGACAACAAGTGAGAAAAACTACATTTTCTGACATGTAGAAATGATACAGGGCCAGCTAGTACAAAAAGTTGTGGTTTCCGGGCTACTGAACTAGATGCATCATTCAGTGCTTTCCATGTGGAGCAGGCAAAGACTAAACATCTGCCAGATATTAAATCATGTCCTTGATATTGTGTATGTGGGAACAACAGCAACTCAGTCACAAAGTGGTAGGCCACATAAAATGACAGAGCAGGGTCAGCGCATGCTGAAGCGCACAGTGCGCAGAAGTCGCCAACTGTCTGCAGAGTCAATAGCTACAGATTTCCAAACTTCGTGTGGCCTTCAGATTGGCACAGCAACAGTGTGTAGAGAGCTTCACGGAATGGGTTTCCATGGCCGAGCAGCTGAATCCACGCCTTACATCATCAAGTGCAATGCAAAACGTCGAATGCAGGGTTGTAATGCATGCCACCACTGGACTCTAGAGAAGTGGAGACGTGTTCTCTGGAGTGACAAATCACGCTTCTCTGTCTGGCAATCTGATGGAGGTGTCTGGGTTTGGTGGTTGCCAGGAGAACAGTGCTTGCCTGACTGCATTGTGCCAAGTGTAAAGTTTGGTGGAGGGGGGATTATGGTATGGGGTTGTTTATCAGGTGTTGGGCTTGGCCCCTTAGTTCCAGTAAAGGTAACTCTTAAGGCATCAGCATACCAAGACATTTTGGACAATTCCATGCTCCCAACTTTGTGTGAACAGTTTGGACATGACCCCTTCCTGTTCCAACATGATTGCGCACCATTGCACAAATCAAGGTCCATAAAGACATGGAGGAGTGAGTTTGGGGTGGAGAACTTGACTGGCCTGCACAGAGACCTGACCTCAACCTGATAGAACACCTTTGGGATGAATTAGAGCCGAGACTGTGAGCCAGGCCTTCTCGTCCAACATCACTACCTGACCTCACAAATGCGCTTCTGGATAAAAAAAGGTCAAACATTACCGTGTGTCAGATTTGGCTTTTTTTTGTGTCAAACCAATACAAACAAAAATAAATAAACATGAGAATGCCAAAACATTAGTAATTGCAATGATTTTCTGCGCATTCCTTTTACGCTTATGATCATTGGCTTTCGTGTAAGTACATTTTCACTTGCGTGTTGTACTCATCAAATAAAAGTTTTACACAATGGAGGCGCTCTGTGTTGCTTTTGTTTCCCAGTAAGTACATTACTGAAATGCTTTTATTAATGCCCTGCTGGTACTTTATTTTCCATTTACAAAATTAGGGTAGGACAGGTGACTAAGGAGGAACCTCTGCAGCCATTTAGAGTTCACTCTTCAGGCTGGTGGTGGGTACCATCACCAGGCTACCTACTGTGCTGGTCATGACCAAAAGCCTAGACATGTGGGCTGCTGAAGTGAAAGTGACAGTAAACTCAGTAGTTAAATCTTAAAGTAGCACTAAAGGCATGGTGTTTTTTACCTTAATTCTTTTTCTGCATTAAGGTAAAAAAAAACGCCCAGTACCTTTCCCCCCACACTTGCATGTGGTTCCTTGTCTCCTCCACCGGGTCAGGGAATTAGTGTAGAATGTGCTCTGATTTGGGGGTGCCTTAAATTACTGATGAACAACCGAATCTTAAATAAGTGTTGGGCTTATTTACAAATAGGGATATACATACATATTACAATTAAGGGAATTTGAAAGGGGAATTGGGGATAGGAATTGAGGTTAAGGATCCTACAGCTAGCTACACCATTCTCTCCCTCTCATTCACACAAGCCATGGGTTTTTCTCTGTTCTTCGGACACGCCTCTCCAGCAGGTCTCAGCGAATCACATTCTTGATTGCAGAGTTCAGAAAGACTTGTCTTGTCCAAAGGTCTTGCTTGTCAGCTAGGTTAGTGTCACACAGGAAGAAGGTTCCATCACATGCCCCTGCCCCATCCCAGCATATATGCCTCGCTGACACAGGTGAGGGCAGTAAATACCAGCAGGGGGTCGGGCTTGCCCCAGGACATGACAGTCCAGCAGATCTCCTTTGATCAGTGTCCAGCCCCAAGAACCCTTTGATGGTCTTCATTTGCATATCAAACAGCA
>NW_017307469.1:373038-470268 GCF_000935625.1 Nanorana parkeri | reverse complement strand
ATGCCCCTGCCCCCATCCCAGCATATATGCCTTGCTGACACAGGTGAGGGCAGTAAATACCAGCAGGGGGTCGGGCTTGCCCCAGGACATGACAGTCCAGCAGATCTCCTTTGATCAGTGTCCAGCCCCAAGAACCCTTTGATGGTCTTCATTTGCATATCAAACAGCAACGGGCAGCTCACGATATTAAGGAACCTTTCCATCAAAGATGTATCATAGATGTCAATTATTTTAGCTTCCAACAATTAGTCATGGCATATCTTTCTCACCTTTATGCTAACCAGAGGTACATTTTGTCCCTTGCTGAAATCTCCCTATTAATATTATAGCACATGTCTGATGATACCATTTCTCTATACGGGGTGTGACATATATGGGCTGCATTGGAAGGAATAGGGCTATGGTCCCCGTAGAAAATTACCCATAAGCTTTAAAAGCTGATAGATGATTAAGCCTGCTGGTTTTGGTTGGGCTTGAACAATAAATGAAAAGCTTGTCTATAACAGACATTTAAGTTTTGTTTAAATGCAGGCCTATTAATTCACTTTCTTTCTATGTCTACCAAAGGACTCCCAAAATGTAATATAACCCACCAACAGCAGCCATTTTGGGGATTCTGCATCATGCTGTTGGTTTGCTCATTGATTGTACATAGAATGCAGTGACTCCATCATGACAGGAGACTAAATGTCCTGCAGTGCTGGAGTTATCAAGTACAACAAGATACACCATGCTAACCTTAAAAAAACAGGCTCTGTCTTTTCCACGTTCTGGTCTCCTTGCTTCTCTTATGGCTCTGCCAAGTAAAGTGTAACCCCTACCATTTCCTCTCACAGAGATTACAGTATTACCCTTTCATCTACCATTCTCTCCAGAGCACCATCTATGTGCAGGCATCATCAAGGGTCAGCATATACTTCCTTGTATGAGATGTTGGCACAATCATGTAAATCTTGGTGATGGTGGAGTTTTTGGCTGAGCTCACAAATGTCTGACAGAGATCACCCCCTGCTGCAGCTTCTCCCTTAGACTTGCAAACAAAGTTACAGCATTGCAGTCTAATTAGGATAGAGAAATTGCTTCCTCCTGCCTGCAGACTAATGACATCATCTTAGCCCAGGCACCGTTACCTGGCTGGCACTTAACATTGCTTGTTAATGATAAAATGTGCAGATATTACAGCTTTTCAGAAAACTGTTGCAGTATGCAGTGACATATATGAGTTCTATTTATGTGGACATGGGAATTTACTAAGAGTCCTCATTAAGGTACACAGGGAACTTTAGAATAAAAAAGTGTTCATGCAAACATTGAGAGGTGAAGGCAGAAAGTACGTTTATGAAAAATAAAAACAATACACACAAGGTACAACATGTCTTACCTTGGGCAGCAGAGCAGCTCATTAAAATTGCAGTAGCACGCCATCTCACACCCTGTGCCTTCCCAAAAATGGTCTTGGAGTTTTTCTTTCATTGGCCAAAGATCCTGCACTCCCTCTGGGATGTTATGACAGTTCCGATCTTTTAGAATCTTCTTGTAACATGAGAGACGGCCAGTCGGAGTAGCAGTGATTCCCCAAACAGCAATCAATAATAGTACAACAACTCTAGCCAACTTCATTTTTCACCAGAGAAAAAATACAATTACCCTGAAAAATAAGGGCACACCATTTAGAATGAGTCTTATGTGTGTGTATAGTTCTCTGTTTAACAAAATATATGAACTGTGAAAACCAGGCAAGAATTTAAGCATTTGAGAATCCTGTCTGTTAATAATATTGATTTTTACCTTATGTAATGTTTTGAATGATTTGTAATACATTTCTAGCATTTTATAACCTTCTGACTCTTCTTTAAAACCCCACTACAACCTCAGTTGTGAATTTGTGTTCAATAAATTTCACCTCAGTAATTCTGCTGACTAGAGGTAAGTAAATATTGTAAAATCTACTCTGCTGTTGCTTTTGCAAAAAAAGAGTAGACTCCATTATTCATTATATCAAGTGAAAATTGACTTTACTTTGTAAAAAAAAGTGGTACCACTTACCAGTTCATTATGAAGCAAAGTGGCACATGGCCTTTCTAACAGCACACCCGCTGTGTAAAATCTCTGCCCTACTACTTCTACACTTACTTTTTAGGAGGACCTCTAATAACAAGGTTCCTTATTAGATGCCTCATTTACCATTTACCTCACAGAGGCAAGGCTTTTTACCATGAAAGACGAAAACCTGCGCTTATGGGCAAAGAAAACCAGAAAAGCAAGAAAAAACGGAATTGCTAGGAGCTGCTTCTACTTAAGCAATGGGCCTCACGAATAGAATCAACAGTATAGCGCTAATAGCCTCACGGTGTTGCTTACAGCAATGTGAATTACAAATCTAAATGATGTCATGTGGAAAAAATAAATATAAAGTACGAAACACTTTTGCAAGAGTGAGCTTATTTACAACCGATCTGTACCACCCATATCTAAAATCAAATGTGATAATACATCCTAGTGGAAAACACGAACAGTGAACCACTGAGTGCAATATAATCAAGGTGAATGATATATAATGTATCCTCAGATAAATCAGTGAAACAAATGTTGCAATATGAAACTTAAACTGTGAACAACTCAGTGTAATATAATCAAAGAAAGTGATATACCATTTAACTTTACATGGGTATGTAAGGCTTTTTACCATATAGGTGTCTACAGGGTTAAAAACCCACTTGTTGAATGAAGGTGGGAAGGTTGCACTCTTTTGAAAGCTTCCTGTTTAGTTGTGCTCACTGGACCAAATTCATTTTAGCATTTGGGTTCACAGTGCAGAGAATCACCTCATCCCAGAGCCTCCTGGCTTTGAACAAACCGCCTGGATTTACACGTGTTATGACTCAATGAAATTGATTTACTCATCACTTTTTTGGCTACCAAAGCATTTTATATCATAAGTGACTGCTAAAAGTCTAATGTTTTCAATCAGACTGATTGCAATGGATATACTGTAGAGTGGGATACGTTTTCAAATAAGCACAAAATTGTGTACAACTTCTAAGCAGGAAATACAGCCTATGGCCTGACTGAGCATGTATGGATGGCTCCATATACTGTATACATATAATGATAAACTACATATAAAACAACATTCTTTACATTAGCCCACATTATTTACATTAATGCATCATTTTCACATGTATATCTAAAAACAACACAGTTCCCCTCCAAAACTTTATTAGGGCACTTTTTTTACTTCCTGGACCCAAAGGAGCCGCTGGAATAACCCGAGTGTCATCAGTAGTCTGTCTAGGGGTATGATCTTAAGTCGTCCATTAGCATTAACCTCCCTCTTCTAGTGCCCACAAAGCCGATGTCCACTCCAGTAATGCAATGCTGAATAACTTTTATTAAACATCTACACACCGGGGAGAGAGGGTATAGGGATCCTAGACTTCCAGGGTGTAACAGACATAGACTCCAGTCTCACCAGACCTTTTAAGCATCTCAGTGTAGATCCTCTTTTGATACAGTGGATAGTAATTAAAGTAGCAGATGAGCAAGGATGAGCATAAATCCTCAGCAGGAGAGACACCAGTGATGCCCCTGAAGTCCTTTGAGCTTGAGGTCCTCTTGCCTTGGCAGCAACAGAGGCCTCCTCCATAATGGAGGCCCCCGGGAAACATCTCCCACACACCAGCCTTTGCCCACCCTCAGGCCTAGCCTGTGGGGTGGCTGGACAGCACCCAGGCCTAATCCATGGCTGGTCCCGACTAGTCTGAGGACAAGGCAAATCCCTCCAGTCTACACTATCCCAGCATGCACCACTGTTTGAAAGAAACCCAGTGATTGGCTGCTGTACTGTACATACATTCACAGTGCCTCTCATTGGCTGTCCCACAATACAGCAGAGTCATACTCCACCCAGGGTGTACAGTCAATGCCAGACACTTGGAATTAACCAGATAACTGCCACTATAATCCAGCCAAGCTGATTGCAGCCCTGGCAATCACTAAATTATCTATTAGCCACCTCACAAAAGGTGATGGGGGCTATACCACTATATAGAAGTTACTTTTAAAAAGTCAGACCACTTTACAAAGAAGAACTTAACTATGGTTGAGAATTGGCTAATGGAAATGTGTGAGAACAAAAAGGCACATAAGAGCAAGCATGTGATAGCCATGGGTCATGTGAAAAAGTGCACCAATCAGAATATACTGATTACACCAATAGAAGTAAAGTTTATGAAGTATGTAAAGCAGTTGAAAAGCAGACAAGTTGCAGACACTTTACAACATGCAACATATTTCCATTCCCACAATCCTAGCATCAGCTTGTGCAGGATAATACGCACACACATCGTGGCAGTTTTTTTCTGTCGTAGGTTTAGTATGAACATGATTTTCTTTAATCAGCCCGCATGGCTCCTTTTATCACTTAACTTTCTTAAAGCAGAAATGAGGCATAGTCACAAGATCAACCAAATACATCTCTAATCATACCGCACATATGTTTCAGTTTAACACTACTAGATTTTTCTCATTCATCTGGGAAAAGTGATGGTGGAGAAAAAGAGCCATGTTCAGCACTATATACCTCTGATGAAAGATCCTTTTCAGTTTCTGGTACTGGTTAGGGTGACAACAAATCTGAGGATGGAGTGGTGATGTGGGTGGGGGACCACATCAGAGAGATGAGGCCCACATCAGAGGGATGAGGAGGATGAAGACACAATGCAAAGTATGTAAACAGGAGGTTTTAGTTTCAACAACTTGCTTGTTCTGTATTTAAAAAAAAAAACTTTTACAATTCAGGGACAGGGCCCTCCTAACCATCCTGTTTTGAATTATATTGTAAATGTAATGTCTTCTTTATAGTGTAATACACTGCGCAAACTGTTGGCGCTATATAAATCCTTAATAGTAATAATAAAAAAACAAAATATATAACTCATGCTCAGTTTATGACGTTTACCGGGTTTATTTATTTATTTCTAGGTACAAATCGTTTGATATAATCTTTATTTATAAGAAATATTTAATTTAAATTATTTTAGGAATTTTCTGTGTGTTTCCTGTAATGAAGACAGTTGAAAACAAGGATTGTATAAGCCCAAACTTCACGAAGCACAGCATTGCTAGTGTTAAGGGAGTTCAACACCACCTCCTGGTCAAATTGGATATTGCAAAAAAAAAATAACATGAATGAGAAGTATTGATAGACACAAAGAAATCCATGTGCTAGTTAGGTGCAATATAAGAAGGGTGAACAAACTGTGGATATACTTTTACTCACACTTTTTTTCCCTTTTATCATATACATAATACTTCAATTGGGCCCTAATATTGCACCTTATAAGCACATGATGGCACTGTATTGAGGGGGTAATTATTGATAAAGTCACTATCAGTATAAGCACTAGGAACCAGGAGGTACATATTAGGGACCAAGTACATGACATAATCACTTATTTATTTATCAGCATATTTATATGATTATTTAATATTGTATTATGCACTTTATATGATTCCTTGTTGCTGCAACATACTTGCACATATTTGGATCTGATTTATCTTGGAGGGAATACTATATTCCCTTACTGGGATTAGCTGGTGTCCACATATGTATATTTTATTACTCTATAACATATATGAGAAATTGCTGCCGATTTCTGTTTTTGTTTTTTTAATTAAATTGAAGCCAAAACTTTTTTTTTTTTAAAGTTTTGGATGGAGTAAGTGAAGATTTTCTTTTACTCTCACTTTTACTCTTAGGTCAAATAGAGAGGGTGAATCTCCCAAAAGGGGGACAGACAGCAATAAAAACCTAAAAGCTATTCTAACCCCTCTACACTCTATCCAAATGTAAAAAATGGATTCAGTTGCACTTTAAGTGATTTTATTGAAGGTGAATAAAGAGGTTACAATTTGAATTCATGTTGTAGCTTTAATTGTATTATCAAGTGCTGATATAGTTGATAGCCTATAGTATAGATGGTACCTGAGCTTAAAATTATTTATGCTGTGGCCTAGTGAATTTGAAGTTAGCAACGTATTACTTCTGACTCGAACAGTTTTCCTCAGTCTTGTGACTTTATGAACATAGCATGCGGTCAGAGCATGCTAATAGTTAATGTATTCATAGACTGCTAATAGTTCCTGCAGATATTTACTGGTTTAAGTGCTATAGATGTATGCTAACCCTCAGACTCAAACCTGTATGTGGCACCAACATACTCCAAATGGTTGAAGAAAGTGATAGCTTCAATACCTGTCACACATCTGTAATTCCCAATTGTTCTTAATTGTTCCCAAATACCCCTAACAATACTTCCATATGGACACTGCAAGTAAGCAAGTGTGGGGGCGCCTATTGTTTAGGAATAAATCAGATTTAATCATATTGGTAAAATCTGCCCTAAGGCTGTCCACAGCTATAAGAATGGCTGGTGTTTTCCTTTCCATCTGAATGATATGCTGATAGATAATGCTTCTTCGTATCTATCATCTTCTTTTGTTGCAATAGAATGTAATTGTTGCAGTAAAGTCTCACAACTTGTTCTGGTGACAACTGCAAAATTTTGGATTTCCCATCACTTTCTATCTTGAAGACAATGACCACCTGGACAAGTAAAGGGTGTACATTCCTGACAGTGGTTCTATCTGCCTCCTACTCTATCCAAAATAAAATAAAAGATTTGGCTATAAATATACTATTTACCTGTTGGGGAGATTTATGGCCTTTATTGTCCTGGAGACCAATGAACAGTGGGGATGCCTGTTCTGGTGACAACTGCTGGGGCATTGGTCTGGTGGGACAAGTGGGGATATACCGTACCACTCACTATGGAGAGATTTGTATTTCAATATCAATTGAAAAAAAAGCCCAACCATTCTTAACTCTATTCAAAACTAAGGCTTTTAAACATTTTTAGTGCACAAGTGTGGAACAAATGGGAAGGCATCAAGCGTGTGCTACTTCTAAAAGGTTGGATGAATTCATAGCGATGTACATCATTATTTTAATAGGCAGTTGCTAAGAGATCACATGATCCATCACTTCACATTACTGGATTTTCAGCATCCTCTCACCATTGCCAGGTATAGTCAGAATGCACACATAAGTCATAGAACCTCAGTTTTTTTTATTATTGTAATAATGCATGTTTATTCAATTCTGAATATTCATGATAGAGACACTGCAAACATCTGACAAAGAGTTTTTCACGGATTGTCTTTGCATTTCTTTTTTCCATCACACTTTGATTTTATACTCTCTCCAGATTTTATACTCTCTCTAGGAAAACAAAAAAAAATCTCCCCTTGTAATGGGGTGCACTGCAAATGCTTATTTATACCTAGGGGGATTCTGTAAATCAGTTTTACTTTCCTGTCAGTTGGCACTATCCCCTCTCCCCTATACTCCAGCGTGTGGATTGTCCCTCACATACAATGCACATACATGATGATGTCAGCGGGCATCTGAGGCCCCTTAGACAAAAAAACATGCAGTGAACTCTTGCAGTGCGGGGATAGCCCCACTGCACAGGGAGGGTTTTTAGTTTCCCCGGAGATAAGCTTTAATAAATGTAGTACTATTGCTGTAAGTACAATTAGGGGAATATTTATAAAGCAGTGAATGTGACATCAAATGCTGGTAAATCAATGACTGTCCTAGAAAACACATGCATCAGGATGATTCCACTGCGGAGAACATTTGGTGAAAGTCAGATTAACTGCTTTATAAATGTGCGTTTTAGTGTTTCATGTAAATGGGCCTAACTAGAGATACACTGCTGGATAAAAAATAGTCATTATTTCTAGGAGGAACAATAAACTGAGTCATTGACATGGCATTGTCTTCGCATATGTGTTCTTTCAGGAAGGAGTGTGAGGAATTAAATGCTGGTTACAGCAAGATTAAAGTGAAATGAAACATGATTGCAGTCTTAGAAAAAATAAACAATAGACCACTGAATTTAGTTAAAAAAAAAAGTTAGTCATATGGCATCTGAACTGTTAGTGCTGGCAAGAAGCCTAGATAGGAGGCAGCACGCTTCACGTTTCTCAGCAGGGTATAGAAAGAACTCAGTTACCAGGTGCCACTTTTAGTGACGGTATTGTTTTTCGAATGCCAATGGCCAAGATTCCATCACTCAGATACATTCAGCAAGCAAAACTAGAACTATTAATGTGAGTTTCAATGTTAGACTACAATCCGGATGCTTCAACCTGTCTTTGTGAAGCTACTCTCAAATGTTCAGGTCAAAACCCAAGCAGAGTGTAATTCTGAACATGGACAAGAGCCCGCGGGAAGCTTCTTGAGGGACACGTATAATGGGGTCATACTTTGTTTTACCATTAAACTTGATCTGTGACCAAAGGCTCAGAATATAAATCAAATACATGTGTGTTTACCTTGCCAAAACATTTGTGATTCTGTTGAACCACGTTTTCTGATTTATGCAGCGTTGCATAACCAGGAGGACAACGCTATGCTCTCTATTACTAAGGGCTGAAGTTGGGCTTTAAGTTCGCTACCAATGAATTAAAGCCCAATTCTAGCTAATAGGTTTAAGCAGTTGTAGCAGCAGTCTTTTGTATCTTTTTGAAAAGAGTTTAAAATCATATGAATAAAAACTGACTCCGTCAGTACAAAGGCCAGAAACACAGATTACCGTATGGCTGCTGGAGTATGCTGTAAAAGAAGCCGAGCTATAGGTTAAGTTCAGCACATTGCACTGTTTACCTTTATTCTCCTTTTTGTTGCAACTTTATTGAGATGTCAGAAAGCGACATTTCATTTATATATATTGACCACAGGGAAGTGCGTCACGACATGCTGTGGTGAAAAAAAGTACTGCATGTCCTTTTTTTTTGGGAGCACACCACCGCAATGCAAATTGCCTTGTCTATGCTTTACGATGGCACTGAACAAGGTTGCCCAGCACAGACTAACACATCTTGTGTGAACAGGACCTAATAGTTTGTCCCAACCCCTGTAACTGTCACTTTCACTTGCTCTGCATTTAAATGTGTGTATATGTATAGTATGTAACTGTGTAAAGGCATGTGAAATAAAACAGGAGTTGATATACTGAATTCTATCATTACAATTAACAAGAATACACAATTTTTAGCTATAGTGGGCATTTAATGGCTATAGTAATGACCTATGTAGCCACCTTGCCCTAAGCAGGGTGACTCCATAAATGTATTTCTTCTGGACTGTATCCAGTCTAGCTAATTTGATTTATCCTAAGCACTGTTATTGTTTGCATCTGCCTGCTGCTGGATGACACTTTGCCACAGTGCAGAGCATCCTATGGTGGCATGTTATGAATATGTTTGTCTTCCTTCGCAATCACTAGGAGCTTCATGGCCAGTGGTGCATGCTGGAGGACAACATAAATATTTAAGGCTGACTTTGTGAGTTTCTCTTCCCCCCTGGGCTTCCTGCCTGGGGTAGGGTAGGGTGTAAAGTGACGTAGTGTCTGACCAGGCCTGCAGGTGGTCAGGTATGGACCCAGTCGGGGTCTGAATCTGTTCCTAGGATGGAGATCCAGGGAGGAACTTTGTCTGCTTGAGGTGCCAGAGAAGCCAGGATGGGCTTGGACCTCACAGGAAGTCTGGTGTTTCACTTAGGGAATTCTGTGCTATGTCTACTAACAAGCTAAAGTTCTAGAATACAGTGTCACCACAATTAGTTTAAAGGCCCTCTGCACTGTGAAGATGGGAAGTGGTCGGTGAGTCTGGAGTTCTGTACTGACCTAGGTGCATGTAGCCCTTTATTCTCTTTCCCATATGAGTTGCTGAAGGAATAAAGTCTTTGAAAACCCTAGAGTGACTGGCTCCCAGCTTTACTCTTATATCCCCCAACAGGACTCCCTGAGGTGAAATGTCAGCCCACCCTGCCTCCAAAGTCCCACGCATGCTCCTAGGGGTCAGGAGGGTGCTTTACCTATGATAAGCAGCTCTGGCAGCATCTGTCTGTACCACTCTTCTGCCCTATCTACCTCTCTGCTTGACATAAACTGACTAGGGTGGTTAAACCAAATTTGCAGATTTATGGAGTGCTCTGCAGAGCGTCAGATTATGCCTCGTCCAATTGCTCACTAATATCTTTAGGTAGTTTAAAGCTAAACTCTAGGTATAACATTTGATGTATATTTACATTGGTCCAGCTTGGCCCAATGTAAATATACATATTTTATACCTAGTATGGCCAGAGGGGTGCTAATACAGTGCTTGCAGTGATCTTCTGGGTCCTGGTACTGCTGCTGTACTAAGCAACTCCCCCTCTGCTGTGAAAACACAGGGGCTCGCTCATTTGCTACAGCGGCCATTCAGCGAATGCCTAGTTTTTTTAATCAATTAATATTAGGTCAGTAACTTTGGTGCAGCTACTACAGTGTTTTGCAGGATCCCTGTGGTCCTACCAGGAATAAAATATGTATACTTTCATTGGGCCAAGCTAGACCAATGTAAATACATACGTATTTATACCTGGAGTTCAGCTTTAAATGAAGCAACTTAGATTTGTTTCATATTTCTCTGTCTCCACATATCTACACAAATCATACCTACCACACTCTTCAATAAATAAAGTTTATATCACTCAACCCTTACTCCTATGGCCTCTTGAACAGATCACTCTCTATTACCATATTCATGGTATTAAATATTCATTAAAACTGGAGAAATAAAATAACTGCTCACGGTATCTGCACCTGTATCTACAGTGCTTCCACATTGGTGTCCACATCAATCAGTGTAATAGCATTCAGTTCTACTTTCCTGTACAATGGCAGGGAAAACTGATAGACAAAAGGTAATGAGAAACGGAATGTGTTACAAAAGAAAACTTGAACTGAATATAATTATTGTTGGTGAGACACCTGGCAAGTGAATGATCTCTACTTCTCCATGGTACCGGTTAAAGCTCTTGAATGGGCCTCTCAGTTATAATAATTAGGATTTTCAATGTATAATGTTTTTCCTCTAACGGGACCCTGAGCTGCAGTTTGTTGCATAGCAAAGATAACGTTCAACATTTAATTAGCATCAATATAGGAAAGGCTGAATATTAGTGTACATCAGAGGGAGATGAAGGGAATAAAGTACATCCCTATCATAATAAAGATAAACATTTATTGTCCAGAGGCATACAGGAAAATCTATCACAGAATAAATGGGAAGATACGCTGTTTTTTGTAAGATTGAGTATATGTGCTATTTCTACATGAGTAGGTAGAAGCTGAGAACCCTGCCACTGAACTGCCTCCTGTCTCCGCATCCAGCGATGGAAATTATACAGCATCAGACCTACATTTTTGTGCTCTTTACCTAAGTGTGTGCAAGAGAAAGCCACAGCTGTCTTGGTGAGAGGCTGAGCTTGGTGCCATAGAGGTGTAGCATTGGCTGTGTTGTCATTGGCACTGCATTTTGAGGTTAAAGCAAACCTGTGTTATGGCTATGCAGGGCAATGCAACAGGTTCAATTTAATGACCACCTCTAATCCCCAAGAGCACATACTCACCTCTCCTAACCTCCCTTGATCAGCTGTTCAAAAGTATGGCGGAACATGAAACTTAGGGTGCCCATACACTGTGCAAATCTCGTCCACTTCTTGAGAAACCGGCTGAAATTTGCATGGTGTGTGCCGCTGTCAGCACCCTTTTGGCTGGCTACTCTCAATCAGCTGATTGAAGGAGCTACCTGGAAAATCTTCGTACGACCTGAGCCGGCAGCCAATGAGCTGCTGGCTCTAGTTGGGTATTCTGACAGTGGCCGGCAGCCGATGTCAGAATACAATGTAAACAGCAGGAATCCTTGATCAACACACTCCTAGTGTTGATCGAGGAATCAGCTCTATTATTTTCGTTCAGCCCGCGGGTTGAATTAAAATATATATATATAGTAGAGTAATATGTATAGTTATTAGGGGTCTAAACAGACCCCTGATATTTCCCTTTTAAAATAGGGAAGCCCCTGCACCCCCTGTTATCAATGAACAGGAATCCTCTATGAGTGTTCCTGTTCATTCATAACATGAGGAGATTGTGTGTTTACTATAACCCCAATTATGAATGAACAGGAGGGGATGTAGATCACTCCCATTCATTCATAATTGAGGATATAATAAACGTACCATGTCCTTAATTATCTATAAACACTCAGTGATCACTGATCGCTGAGTGTTTGCACTTGCTCTCCTTCCTGAAACGCTGTCACAGGAGGCTGAGCAAGCGGGGCAGGGAGGAGAGCTCAGCCTCCTGTGACAGCGCGGGCTGTCTCCGCCCACACACCGCTCTGCCGGACTGTGACAGGAGGCTGAGCAATGTGGGAGGAGAGATGTCGCCGCTCACAGCGCTCTCCTCCCGCAGCGCTCGGCCAGCTGTCACACTTTCTCTCCAGCAGGGATGCGCTGCTGAATCAGCACAAAAATTATACTTTCGGCATTCAGCCATTTTGGGCCGATAAGTTTCGGCGGCCGATATATCAGTGCATCTCTAGTGTATAGCCACACTTACTCTCCTTTCTCTCTTTTGACAGCAGCTGTGCTTGATGATTTGCACAGTCCTTTCTTTAGGGTACAGGGAGAATGTCCTTAGTCCTGAGTAAGTCCCGATTTAAAGTGTATTTCCACTTTTGCAGTCAAATTTGAGAAAACCCCTCTATATGTTTGTTGTGTGTTCCTATTCACACAGCATACTGAAAAAAAAAAAATTAAGAAATATTTCCTACCTTTTACATGTTTTGTTGGCTGATTCCAGGTTTTTCTGGGAACCTTCACAGTGATCTCTCCTTGCAGAAAGACTAGGATTGAAATGTGAGGATTTTGTTTCTCTCATTGACATACAACGGAGAAGCCCCTCACCCCTCTTAACATTGCAAAGAAGAAGCAAGTAGAAATGTGAACCCTTAAGAAGCCACAAAACCTGAACACAAGTAAAAGCAATTTAAACTGCGAGAAGAATTGTAAACATTTTTTAGCTTGTGCTATGTGAATAGGAACATGTAACATTTTAAAATAGGTGCTATCCCAATTTGGCTGCGAAAGTGGAAATAAACATTAAAGTACAACTAAAGGCTCGTGTGTGACAATCTGATCAAGTACCAAATCCAGTTACTATGTGAGGATAACATAAATAGAAAGTGTAATTTACCTTCCCTGATTGAGCAAAATCCTTTTCCGTCTTGCCTACTACCCCTCCCAGGGTTTCACTAAGAGAAGCAGTACTGTCAATCCAGAAATGGGCAGGGCTAGGTGTGGCCAGGTGCTGATTGACCAGCTTTTGGCTTGTAAACCACTCTCCCTGCAACATCTTCTCATCCTACTACAGTTCAAGCAGGCACAGCATACATAAGAGTGGCAACTATACTCTAAAATCTGGAACAGTGCAGCATCATTGCCACACAATCACAGGAAGCTGCAATAGGTGGATTTCAGTAGCAGGATCAATGGTTATTTCCTGGGCTTTGCTGGGGACTAAGAGAAAACTATAAGGGCAGATGCACTTATTAAATGCTGCAGACGATATTTTTTTAATGGGAGGCTATACATCTGCATTGTAATATCATACAGATAGAATTACACACTGGGCAGAAGCTTACAATGGTTGTGAATGGTCACTTTGCACTGCCCAGGAGGTTTGGCCACTATGAATAGTAATGAACTTGGGGGAGTTTCCCCACAGAAGCACGTGCACGAGAAGCAAAGCATTGTGGGATAAGTAGTTTCCACGCCTACATTGTAGTTCTAACTGAGCACAACATCCTGTACTCTAGTCACAGCACAAGGTGGCCATTTTCAAACGAGAGTTGTGAGAAAACAACTGAAAAAAGTAAGTATTTGTGCTTCTATCCAGGATCAGCATATGCCGGCATAATCTACACTCTTTGTGCATTGCTGGCATATGTTTTTTTATAATGCTCCCCGCAAAGGTGGAAATGTCCTTTAAACAGAGCCTTTCCATTCTTGCTTTCAAGTGCTGAACAGAGTAGCAGGGCAGGAAATTGAGTATATGCTGCTCAAGAGGGGTGGCATTTAAGCAAACCTGATGCCTTTCTCTGCATTGAAAATTTGATTTGTAGTGTTATAGGCATAAGATGGCAGTCAAAAGATCTGATTATAAAACAATCGGTCTTTGCTTGAATCACATGATTGTGGTTATGCTTAGACACCCCTGATGATGTCCCAATTCCTGAGATCAATGGGCAATGGCCTGTACAGGCCATTTTGATGTATTCTTCCCCCTGATAGAACCCTATTTAGCATCCCACTGAGGCCCAGAAGAATGTGAGGAACCTCAGAGGCAGGATGGGCTGACATTTCACCTTAGGGATGAGTCCTTAGCCAGCTGTGGGATGCAAATGTAAAGTTGGGCACCAGTCACTTTAAAAGCTCACATGTACACAGATACACAAATAAGATACATTTTTTGTTAATAGTTAAGGTACATGAATGCATTTTTAAGATTAACTCCTGACTTTAGTGCCACTTTAACTAATAATATTAATGTATGTCATCACACCCTCTCAAACTTGGCAAACATTCCCTGTTCGAGCATTTTTGAGGGAGAAAGCACTCATCCAAGTTTGATCTTTTCTGACCGATAGCAATTGTTTTCTTCAGAGATATACTGGTACCAGAATGCTCCCCTTCCCTCCTTCATGGAACATGCATGCAAATGCACCCATTGCAAAGATTCATGTCTGTAAAATGATCTTGCCTATAAAAGATCATATATCCACATTAAGTTCTAAGGCATTTTTATTTGGTCACTGTAGATCAGCACAGACAACACCAATGGTGACGGCATGATTGTGTCATACAATAAGTTTATTATTACATTTTACTACTTTATTGTAGCTGACAAGTAGTACAGTTATCTATCTAGAGACCTTGTCCCTGTACATGCTGGGCTTTGGAAAAAATTCTACATTCATCTTCTGAATATACAGAGGCATACTTTAAGATCCTACTGAGCATGATCCCTTAAATTTCAAATCTTCTTAAAACCTCCAAAAATAACAATAACCTGTACTGTTGCAAGCTTTCATACTGCAACACAGGACTCTTTTTTCATCATGAGCTCAGGGAGAACCACTGGCTCGATAGAGGATAGGCTACTTGGCGCCACAAGCTTTTTTTTGGATGCGATTTAACCACATAGTGATCAGAGCAGAATAAAACAGAATCATTTGCCAATATAAGCAGACTAGAAAAGGGAAAGCAGTTGTAAATCTTAATAATGACATGGAGCACAGGGAAAGATTGGCTGCCTGACTAAGACATATATAATGGGATTTGGAATTCCCCTACACAATAAATTCATGTTAATCAATTCAGTTTTAGAAGCATCTGAATTTATGATTTTTCTGATGTGTGACCTAGTTTCATTAAGGAAATGTATAGTCTTCTTAAAATGTATGTAAACCCTAAAACTGACCTCTTATTTTGGTCTATTTAGGTCTGTTAAATATGACATTGAAAGCATTTTCTTATATCTGTTTCATAAGTGCAAAAACAAAAAAAGATGGGGGGGGTTGCTTGATGTTACTGGTTGCAGGACACAGAGCCTCTAGCTCAGCTCCTGGCAACCAGTGACATCACTGGTTACCAGGAGCTGAGCTGGACGCCGGCCAAAGCACACCTCCAAGATGACAACTGCTTGGCTAAAGAAGCTTAGTGTAAAGGTGGTGGACTGGCCAAGCATGTCTCCAAACCTAAACCCTATTGAGCATCTGTGGGGCATCCTCAAACGGAAGGTGGAGGAGCGCAAGGTTTCTAACATCCACCAGCTCCGGGGTGTCATCATGGAGGAGTGGAAGAGGACTCCAGTGGCAACCTGTGAAGCTCTGGTGAACTCCATGCCCAAGAGGGTTAAGGCAGTGCTGGAAAATAATGGTGGCCACACAAAATATTGACACTTTGGGTCCAATTTGGACATTTTCAGTTTTGTTGTCACTTTTGTTGCCAGCGGTTTAGACATTAATGGCTGTGTGTTGAGTTATTTTGAGGGGACAGCAAATGTACACCGATATGCAAGCTGTACACTCACTACTTTACATTGTAGCAAAGTGTCATTTCTTCTGTGTCGTCACATGAAATGATATAATAAAATGTTTACAAAAATGTATATATATATATATACATACACACACACATACACACACACATACACACACACAGGATGTTCATTACCGTCAAAGAACAGAATAAAATAATACAAGTTGAAGTTAAAGTGAACCTATACTTATAGTGTATATTCTCTTTTGCAGCCAAATTTGAGAAACCCCCACTTTATGTTTGTTATGTGTTCCCATTCATATAACATAATTAAAACAATATAAATTTCTTTCTCTTCTAGATCTTTGGAGTAGGGTTATACATAGGATGCTACTGGCAGTTTCTAGAGGTTAGAATAGATACTAGTGTGCAGATAAGAGGACAGACTGAGGGACAGTTCTTTTTAACGTGCATTAACATTCAATGCCTTAAAAACGCCCAGGTATGAACTAGGCCTAAGCCTCAGACATACAGCCCTACTCATCTACTTACTCATCTACATAATGAAATCTAAATCAAATTATCGTGACCAGATGCCACATAATGAAATTTGCCAGCAGAGTAGAGACAGGGTTATTTATTTTGAAACAAAATTCCCCCAGCCCCCTCAGACAACAAAAACTAAGCAGGATGTTTTAGTTTTGGAGTTTGCAGAAAGAGCGTCTAAACAACGTAAGCTGCGATTAAACATTTTCTTAAGGTTATGCTTTGTAAATGGGAACATGTAACAAATATAATATGTGTTATTTAAATTTGGCTGCAAATGTGGAATTACACTTTAATCCTATCCAGGGCAAAGTAACAGGTTTGCTACTAATCAGGCAGAGCTTTTTCACATGCACTGGTGGGCACATTGCAAACATCTCATCATGCGCCAATACACGTTTCATCTTTTCATTCCCCCAATACCAGACTGGCCATATGTTCTGTTTTAAACGGGAGAGTACCGTTATTTCTTCATTTTCCCCCGTCCCGTCATTCACAAACGTAAATTACTCAAAAACTAGATAGGTTTAAAAAATAACATCCCAGAGTTGAGCTCCAAAGTGGACCTGTAAGTTTTTTTACAGGTCTGCATGACCAAATTCTTGACAAGTGACAATATGGCAACAGTATATTTTTTTTCCAAAAAGCTCTATCTTTTATTGTTAAAAATCAATTCTTGAGCTCTAGGCAGGTAAGTGTACAATGGCTAAACTGAGGTAATCTGGGAGAATGAGTTTTCTTCCGTTTGCTGCAGGGAGAAGTAAGAATTTTTCCTTTACAGATTGTAAAATGTTAGCAAGTAGCAAAACAAGAGGAAGCTGATCTTTGCGAAACAAGATATGTACATACAGACTTGGACGAAGCCTGAACAAAGATGACACTGCCCTTGTGGGGGAGAAAAGAAGAAGAAGAAGGTATACTCATGGGGAGCACTGTGGTTTCATAACTATCTGCATGTTTTACACTTACATATTGCTTGATATGCACACAATTAGCATAAAAATATTATCTGACCCTAGATCCGCTTTAAATTACTGGGAACTACTTTCTACACGCATTCCATTGTGGCTTATAGGGGTCATATATTTTGTGATGTGAAATTCTTGAAGTGTCAGAGTTTTTTGATAAAATTGGATGGGGGACCAGTGTGCACCAAAAGTGTGTGATATAACATATGTATGATTCATATATTCTTGTGCTTTGTGAACCTTTCAGTGGCCTCAACTCACTGCAGGCTTCATTGGAATCCTTCCCCTGGTCCTGATTTCCAGATATATGGCAGGTTTTCCAGCTATGATGTGATGACCCACCTCCTCCTTCTACCATGGCCGGAACAGCACTCACTCCATCTCTGCTGATTTCTTCATAGGAATGCATTCACCTTGCAATAGCTCATGCAATCTCAGTGGAGAAAACATTAAACCAAAAAAATTATGACTGTACGTCACACTTCTCAGTACAGATGTGATCCTGAGAAGTATTAATCTAAACATTATACTGTATTACAAATAGGGTTTGTTCTCAGTGCAGCAATGTGATATATGGGCAGTGTGTTGCTGTGACAAGGCTGGTGAATTACGTATAAGTATAATAATGTCAGTATTACAATTTCATTCCAAGAATCACCTCATAAATATGATGTTTTTCCTATTTTAAATATTTGCATAAAACACATTACATGTTCCTCTCAAATAGACATAACATCTTACGTGGGATAAGAAAACATTGTATTATTTTTATGTCACTTAAAATTAATGCTGTGTATGTCTGCATTTATATTGGTGCTCGTTTAACAGCTCAGCATGTAGTCAGTCTTGTACTCATTGTACACACATACCTGTAGCAAACCTTTCTACTAATAAAATAGACTTTATGTCCTAAAGTTAATGACCTGCCAGCCCCCACCTTTGCCTATCTATTATTTATTGTGCATAATGGATGGGCCCAATGACTAATAACTAGGTCAACCCTCAAACTTTAATTTGGGCAGGTCACCCCTCAACTTTAGCAAGGTAATACCTTAAAGCCCAAAGTTAGTGTGCTCCTGGGATGCATGAAAATACATTGAGATGTGCGTTTACATTATTATGGCTGGTTTACACTTTTTGCATATCAGAAGATACATTGACAGGTACATACAGGTATCTAAAGGTGCTGGCTTTGCATTACAATGCTTTACACTTTTTGCAAGATAAAGGTTTGCTTTAACCACTTGCTGACCGGGGTGTTAAACCCTCTTTTTTTCAGTATTCAGCGCTGAAGTACTTTGACTGACAGTTATTCCGTCATGCAACGCTGTACTGAAATTAATTTTATATCATTTTTTGGGGACAGATAGAGCTTTCTTTTGGCGGTATTTAATCACCCCTGAGGTTTTTATTTTTTACTATATAACGAAAAAAGTTCTGCAAATTTCGAAAAAAAACTGTTTTCCTTTGTTATGTTATAAAACATTTATCAGTACCCAATTTTTTGATAAAATATAAAAGATGAGGTCACGTCTGGTAAATAGACACCAAACATGTCAAGCTCTAAAATTGTGTGCACCCGCAAAATTGCATTAAAAATACCATCCCTAAAATTGGCCATAGGCGACGCTCATCAGTTTAATATTATCAGTGATTGATGGGCCTAAAATTATTGCTCACACTCATTTGTGGCAATATGTAACATCCCTGGCGTAATCGTTGTTTTTGCACGTAGACACATCTGACGCATAATTACATTTATAAGTGCATGCATGTGGGGGCGGGTGACTTAAAGCTTTTTTCAGTGTTTTCTGGGTTTTTTTTTAATATGAGAGTTTAATTATTTTGTTTTTACACTTAACTTGATTACTAAAAAAATCCCCCTATGCTATAGCCAATATACATTGACAGGTCCTCTTTATGGAGACATCACTATTGTCACCTTGGGAACCCCTAAGAAGCTGCTGAAGCAGAGAACTGACAGCTAAAGGTGGAAGTGTTGTAATACACATCGCCTCCAGCTTTAGGGGAATGCTGATCTCTCCTCCTTTTCAGTAAAAAAGTAGCCTCTGTGCTAGTGATCTCGGTCCTGGGCCCGCAGGGGGGACAGGGGTGCCCGGGATAACCGGCAGCAGCAGAGGTGGGGGGCCCGCACTGTGCATGGTTATACAAGTGATCGGCCGACTATAGAGCCGGCCGATCGCTTGTATGTAACAGTCGGTAATGGCTGATGACATACACTGGCTTACAAGCTTCTGTTGTCCATGCGTGTTTTGACAATGGGCGGATGGCAAGGGGTTAAAGAATTCCAGTTAAATGCAACACAATGTAGCAGGTTTCTGTTGCACTTAAATGTTACATCCAAAACATCATGGGGTCTATTTAACAATTTGCAGAGCCATTCACCCTGTGAATCTCTGTTAATGTTTGTTCTGTGCGAGGGTAAATAGCTATGTTAATTGTTTATAAATAGACTCTTATGAGTCTCATGAGCCAGTGACTTAAAGGAGAACTATGGGGTTAAGGCTTTTCCCCATAGTTCTCCTTAGGGTAACGGGAGGACACAAACTAGTGTTCTCCCGTCACCCTAAGCTCAGTATACCGCGAGCTACTGAGACGCCGCAGTATACCGCGAGCTACTGCGGTATGTGTAATCTGTTGATCTGCGCTTGTGGATGGTTTGCTAATAATGTAAGAAGTTGAAGTGAAAGACTAAAGCTGCCACAATACAGGCTGGAATCCCTAAGAAATTGGATAAAGGTTTTGCGGCGCTAAATCCCCTTCAGTGTTTAAACTAAATAAATTAAAACACTATCAAGTGCTGTTATAAATGTAAATTCCTCTCTGTG
This sequence comes from Nanorana parkeri, assembly GCF_000935625.1. Lineage (NCBI taxonomy): Eukaryota > Metazoa > Chordata > Amphibia > Anura > Dicroglossidae > Nanorana > Nanorana parkeri. Next base: position 449,905 of record NW_017307469.1, on the reverse strand, counting down.
ACACATATGTGCTTATTCCCAAACTGTGGATACACACAACAGTTATTATGAAATATAAAGAGTGAAAAAATGAGGTACCATTAAAATTAAGGTACCATTTATGAACCAATGATAACAGTGAAATAAATATTGTCCATAAACATTACACTCAGTGTATACCGCAACTATATGCAAAACAATTGTGGTGATGCGATCCCCTGTCTGAATATACAGACCTCTAAATATTTAAACCGTGAGGTGTCAGAAACCACAAACTAAAAATAATTTAAAAGTGCAAACTATAAATTAATAACATAGATTTTTGAAGGGTATGGTGATCGTCCTCCAATTCTTTAATTAACATGCTGGTTGGTGCTAACAAAATGCTGTGAAATTATGCTTGAATGTATGAGCCCATACGTAAATTCACAGTTCTGGATTGGTCTCCAGTAAATCTCCGTCTGCTGTAATTCCGTCTTCCCTACATACATATGAGAGGACAGCCAACTAATCTAGCTGTTTTATTACTAAGTGGCCCCATGTTTATGGGTGAACCCCATGTCTGCCAGTTGGCCACTGCCTGAGCAAATGTAGTTTCACCTTTTAAGTTGCATTAGTGAAATAAATGAACTTTTGCACGATATTCTAATTATTCGAGTTTCACCTATACTTATCCAACAGATACAACAAAACGCTTTAACAGACCAAAACATAGCAAATAAAGACGTTTATTATTAGGTTTTAAATACCATTTCATGGGACTATGAATGCTTCCCTAATAAATATATTCAAATCCAAACTAGAATACTGCCCTAATATATGAAAAAAATACAAACTCTTTAAAATCATGTATAATTTTAAATATTTTGTTTTCATATGAACACTGTATCCCATCCCTACTACCATGACAAAGTTGTGATCTTTAGGCACATTAAACCTTCAAGCTTACTTTTTTTTCTTCTGTGACCCTTGTCTGAAATGCGCACTAGAGCTGCATTGGCCACTCAATAGTGTTACCAGGGTCTGCCATACGGTAGGAGGCTGCAGTTGGGATCTTTAGACCTGCACACATATACTAGAGCCAGTTTAGACAAACGCCAATTAACCAACCAGCATGTCTTTGCAGTGTAAGAGGAAACCCACACAGGCACTGGGAGAACATGCAAACTTCGTGCAGATAGTATCCTGCCCAAGATTCAAACCAGGGGCCCCCAGTGCTGCAAGACAGAAGTGCTAACTACTACGTCACTGTGCTGTACCGTAAATGGATTTAACTAATTATCACAGATGGACAGAAATAGTGTTATTGTTACTTTAATATATGAACTGTGCTCCATCTCATGTACAGTATATTTGTTTCTATTATTATAAATTACTTTAGTCATACCAGTAACATACAATGCCTACATTTTAATATGCAACATTGTGCCATATATAGGGCTTTAAAAGCCCATGCCATAACTTAAATCATTGTTATAATTTAAGAATGGAGAAATTACCTGATTCTTCTGTAAAACTCCTGTGTGTCCTTTAGACCTCTGGGTAGATGAGTGCTGTGCAGAATGAGGTACAGTACTAGAGAAGGGGCCAAAGAGTAATACTAGGATGGGGGAGTGGGCTGACTTCATTTACAGCAAGAGGTAGAAATAAATGTAGCTTTGTTTCCTTAGCACTGACAAGTTCTCCTTTGCTGCCAGCATTGGCCAGAAGTAACTGTGAATAACAGACTGCTTTAACCATGTCAAATCCTTAGGACATCTATGATTAGTTCACTTCCAGAACTGAACACAGCTCTCCTTTATACAGTCTGAAATGAATAAATGGATGTTTCAGAAATTCTACACATGAAAAGTTAGCTACAGTGTCATCCTTGTAATTTGTAAGCGTCAGTATGCACATAAACAACTAAAACAGAATAACAATTGTGTTTTAACGTGTTAAAATAATAAAGTCTACATGTCAGCAAACCTGGGAACATGTGTAGCTCCATGAGTCTGAGGTCCTACAGGGGGAACCTATCATACATTTTGGTGCCTGTAATTGGGGTAGTAATATATAGTAATATAATCCATAAAGCAAACAGTCTTACTTGGCCTCACACAGATAATAATATAACACTAATATACGTAGGCACAATACTAACAATAACAGTATCCTTAAAGAAAAAACAGAAGGGGGCACCACCGCAATTTCAGGGGTCCACAAAATCCCCCTTCATCAGGGCTAAAAAGCAGATAGCCCTGATGAAGGGGGATTTTGTTGACTCCCGAAATGCGTTGGCTGTTTTACCATATTGATCCTTTTAAATAAACCAATGTTCTGAACTCTATCAAATTGCGGTGGCGCACCCTTCTGTTTTTCGTCAGCCTTATCAAGAACATCCAAAACATCCTGGAAAGCAGATCCACTTACATAGTGTGGGTACATCTTTCCTCCTGCACATCCCAATAACAGTACCCTGATGGCCTTGGCAATAAATAAGACACATACTGGGAACCATGAAAGAAATGTGGACAACACACACAATTGTGAATAAGCGGACAAAATATTTGCATAACACACTGGAAATTGTCCCAATACATGAGTAACAAACAGACAATAGTGACAATATATGGGCAGCAAATGTGCAGTTGTTACACCACACAGGCATCAAATTGGCATTGGTAGAAATACACACGCAACAAACATGGAATTATGACAATTTATAGCCAAAAAATATGCAGTCAGCACGTGGGCACCCAATGAGCAATCACTACAATATGTGGTCAACAAACGCCAATCATAACAATGCTTCTGACATTGGATATGCATGTTTTTTACCCCAAGAAGGCACCATAAACCCATAAATGGTCCCAGCAGTGTTGGATTAGTGGTAGGATTGGAACTGGGTCATTTATGTCCAACCTTAGTTCTGTCAGGTCTGGCCATACTGAGTAATGTTGTAAAGCTTTGCTTTGTTTCACAATATATGATATTTTCAGAGAAGGAAACTTTTTATACTGTGGCACTTTGCAAGCAATACTTGTACTTCACACTATGCAAACATAAAAGGGATAGATAAGACATAATTGGTTGGGATCAAACTTGTGTAGTCATAATAAAGAATGGGACTAGGCAACAGTTGTGAAACAATAATCTCTCCACTGTACCTCCATGACTGACCCACTGTGTAGTTAATGATTAAAAAGGTCACAAATCTATGTTAATTGTACAACATATGGGAGCAGATGCATAAGTCTCATGCATAAGAGACTGCATAATGAGACTCATCACACTGAATCTGAAGGCTTCTCAACAGGTTGCGGGTTTTGTGCACGATTGCTGCACGGTCACGGGTCACGGAGGTGTGAACCTAGTCTAAGGTTTGACTCCTGAGTTTAGTGTACAGCAGCCGAAGGCGGCCGAGCGTCTCAGCTGAGCCGAAGGCATATGCTTCAGCTTGACTGAGCCAAAGTGACACCCGAAGCGGGGCGAACGGCCTAACCCTAAGGTCGGCCTTTCGCCCCGCAAATGAAAGCTGGGGAGAGGCAGGCGTGATCTCAGATGTTGGATCGGCTGAATCGAAGTCCTCCTGCACTTCGGCTCAGCCGAACATGAAGAGCATGTTCGGCTGACCGAAGGCAGCCGATGTATGGCTGATTTCAGCCGATGCACGGCTGAAATCAGCCGTACAAGCCAGAAGTGAATAGCCGAACATAGTTCGCTCACTTCACTTCGGTTGGGCTATTCACTCGGCTGCCTTCGGCAACTTTGTGAATAACCCCTGTGGCAGTGTGTGGCAATGCCACTATGTAGAGTGGAAAAAGGGTCACCCAGGACTCTCAGCCAGAGGGGCTGAGCGGCTCCAAGAAAGTACTGTTACTAGGAAAGAGCTGGTTTTACAACTCATTCCGGGTTTTCTGGATTATAGTTGGGATCCTGCAGCCGGGAGATTTCTAAGCGAACTGAGAGGGAAGACATTTCCATTCCTGGGCCCGGGCTTTAGTGGTGACCAGCACCAAATAATGGTGCACCTGTGCACAGCGCTTATGAGGAGGATGCTGGGTTACGGTTAAAGGCTCTACCTGGGTGACAGAGGAGGTCTCTGCAGGAGTCAGGAGGGCTCCACCCTGGGACCAGTCTGTGGCTGGCGGACTGAGGAGTGTGTCACCTGTGTGGTGAAGAGTGTTTGGTAAACACGCAACCTAAAGTCGGGGGACTTTGAAAGTGCTATTTTGCTGAAGAAAGAAAACTGTACTTTGTGTTTGAAACATCTGTGAGGGTAAACTTGTGTGGACTTTTGAGTTGGATTCAATAAAAGTGGGCAAGGAAGCCCTTAAAAGAAGTCATAAGCGAGTGGATGCGTCCTTAATGCGCTACCATTGGAAGCTAAATCTCACACCCCTATAATGTTGTAAACCTAAACCTGACCAAAAGAAGCAACCCCTATAGCTCTTACTTACTTGCTTAGCTGAATCCAGGTGGGGATTTTTTTTTGCAAGGCAGTGTATTTCCTTAGTTAATTTAGATTACTGACAAACAATATGAGTTTTCAGCCATCCAATTTATTGTGTTTAATATTTCCCCTGTTATAGTTTTGTACTATAACATTTATGTTTTTACTTGCAGTTAATAAATATACATCTGGATAACTATTGTTTTATTTCTGATTTTTCTTATTTTAAATTCCTGGACTGTAACAATGACAGTTGTAAACTGACTGGTTGTAAAAGGCAATAAGAAATGATACTTTTAGAGCACATGTGTGCGTATGTTTATCAATAGTAAAAGTGTACTCAATATAAATGGCTGGCATTAATTAGGAATGCTTAGAAATGTTGAATGTGTCAGACTTTGATTTTAGCATGCCATCAATTTATTTCACCACTGCGGTGCCATAAAATAAAAACACTTCTTGAATTTAAATTACACTTTTTCCTCTCTTACTTTCTTGGCAGGGATGCTGAACAGTTTCCAGACTTTTTTTGTAATACATATATTTCAATGGGATAGCGAGCCAGAGAATTAAAGACTTTCTCAGGATCGTTCCAATTGTATGAACTAAGGTTGGGTTTTATGTATGGCCCAGCATTACATTAAAGCCCAACCCAAACTTTGTTTTTAGGTTTGTTTAGTGTGTCGAAAATTTAGAACCTCTGGTTATATAGCTGTTTGTGTACTTGATCCAGACATTCCTTTTTACCTTTTGCCTATTTGATGGTTGTAAAACACAACAGGAAGTAAGGGAAAATTGCCTCAATGGAGACAAGGACAGCAGTAAAAATAAATTTTCTAGTATAATGAGGAAGGGTTAGAAACTCTGTCAGGATTTTAATGTTATACTATAGTCTGTGCAGTACTGATAACACTGCTTAAAGAAGAAGTTTGACCTTGTATTATTTTTCACAGTCCAGTCACCTAACTCCCATTGTTCACTGTCTCTGTACTTCCCAGACACAAGCGGGGTCTCAGGAATGCAGAGTGAGAGGGCACACTCTCACAGGATGAAACTTCAGCACAGGCACTACAACTGGAAGAGAAGCATTGTTTTGTAGCAATTGTATTAATGTGTGTACCTCTAAGATTGTCCACAGCAGAGGTATCTACCTAAAATAGTGCCTATAGCAAGCACTGAAATTACACCGTTTCCCCAAATCTGACACCTAATTTTAGGTCACTTTGCCAACAAGTCAGCAGGACTGTTGGTTGCTAAGATGCTTGCGTCCACACAACCAATAATGCAAACACCTGCAAACACTCTGCAATCTTCCTCCAATCTGCCACAAGGCTGTCTAACACAGTGGAGTAATTCAATCAAGCATTTGCAACACTTCTCCAGCGTTATGCCTGTAACCAGGCAGGATCTTCTCTGTTGTTTGAGAAGAGGAAGGAAGATTCTAGATAAGGAAAATTCTAGCTGTGAAGTCTCCAGAAAAGAAGCCTCTGGAAATTTTATTAATTATGACGGGGGCAGGGAGGGGTGGCCTCAAGCCAATATATATAATGACACCTGTATTCTGGAGGGAAGAATGCTGCAACAGGGGTGGACTTCAAGTAGCTTAAGCAGGGCTGGCGTAAGGTTGCAGCCTGAGGGTGCAGGGGGGGCAGGCGGAAAAATGCACATTCACCTGTGTAGGCAAAAATGTGAATATGTGTCATGCATGGTTTGGTGAATTATTCACAGCTTTACTTTGCCTGTGTTGCAACTGTGAACAGGGGGAGAAAAAAAACAGCTGCAAGAATTGAATTCAGCAGCACCTATCTATCCCTGCAAACACTCTGTTTTTATTCCCTAACCACTTCATATATTTTCCAAGGCATGCTGATGAAAGGCTGCTAACACATAAGAAGACCTTGATGATTGGCCCTTCTAAGACACCTGACCACAGTTCAGAGACTAGGAAGTGCATTATTGGTAATTGGTTGATATAACATGAACAGCCATGTTAGTTTGCCATTTCCATAAAGCAAGATTGACTTAGGTTCAGGTCAAACTTATGGTTTTCCTTCTTGTTGTGTCTTAAAATGGAACTATCCACACACCCAGGGGCGTAACTAGAAATCACAGGGCCCCATAGCAAAATTTTGTATGGGGCCCCGTGATTTCTAGTTATACCCCTTGCAGAGCCCACTCAAGATCCCACCTGAGGGTGACCCTGCAGAGCCCACCTGAACAGCGGCGTGTTCTTCTTCAGACGCCAGTGAAAGCCACCAGCAGAAGATCCCATAGCGACCCAGGCGGCCCGCACGGCATCTGGCCGGGCCCCACTGTGCCCCGGGTTCCATAGCGACCGTCTGGGTCGCTATGGTGATTGTTACGCCACTGCACACACCGCACTGGGTGTGCAGATTATCATTAAAATGTTTTATGTACAAAAATTGGTCTATAATGTATTATTTATGTGTGAGAAGGAATTTCAAATCTCTTTCCCTCTCTTTTCCTTCTATAGTTAAGGTGTAGAAGCACGTAAATAAAAGCTAGTAATTTGCACCTTCCGGATCATGTGGCCTAACAGGTAGGATCCTTTATTTCATGTGATTTGGTCGTGTAGGAATTGTTATTCTTCCCTCCTGTGGAGAATAATAACATTTCATTTACACTTTCATTGTGTGTTTTGAAGTGGTGATGCAGTGACATGACACAACTAAAACCAGCACGATAATAATATCCTATAGCAAAATACTAATTTAAACCGACACCTTAAAGCGGAAATGTATTGTGGCCGAGGGGCCACAGTGCTTGCCATACTGTGTAAGTATACATAACAAACTTGCTCATTACAGCAAACCTAACTCTTGGTCTGTCCCCTTTATTACTGAAAGCTCAGCAAACATATTTTTTACTTTTTCTGACCTGAAGTGTTCTCTCTTCGGCCGTTGGGTTGCCACTGATGATGTAACTCCTGTGCATGCATTCTGGAGTTACATCATAACGCCCAAGCTGCATTTTTGGCATCTTACAGTTTCCAGGGGTGGGCTGCACAAACAAAATGTAAAAAAGATGCTAGGGGAAAGGGAAAGAGTTATTTGGCAGAAGAGACATACAAAATCTCTTCTTCCAAAATCTCTACCTCCGTGCTGTGTATCACATAACAGAAGCAGTCAAAATGCAGCTGCTTCTGTGTAAAATGACATTTGTAGATATTGTAATAGTGTCATTGTGCAAATATATTGTAACAGGCATTGCATTCTATTAACTAATGTAATCATACTTAGACCTTTGATCTGCACATGACATAAGTTAAAGAAACCTTACAAGTAAAAAAAAAAAAAAAAAGATTTTTTAAATCGATTGTATCCCTTTTAACCGCTTGAAGACCAGGTGTTTAGACCCCCTTCCTGGCCAGGCCATTTTTCAGTATTCAGCGCTGCGGTACTTTGACTGGCATTTATTCCGTCATGCAACGCTGTACTGAAATTAATTTTGTACCATTTTTGGGGGACAGATATAGCTTTCTTTTGGTTGTATTTAATCACCACTGCGGGTTCTATTTTCTACTATAATTAGGAATAAATTACTGAAAATTTTGAAAAAAAAAGTTTTTTTTAACATTATGTTAGGAAACATTTATTATTACCCAGTTTTTTTGGTAAAATATAAAAGGCGGGGTCACGTCAGGTAAATAGACACCAAACATGTCATGCTTTAAAATTGCGCGCACCCGCGAAATGGCAAAAAACTACCATACCCAAAATTGGCCATAGGCGACGCTTTAAAATCTTTTACCGCTCATCAGTTTATCAGTGATTGATGGCCCTAGAATGATTGCTCTCACTGTGACGTTCACGGCGATATGTAACATGTGCGGCGTAATGGGCGCAATTGAAGTTTTTGCACGTATGCGCCCCGACGCATGTTTGCATGTGTGTATGTATGGGTGGGGACTTTAAAAAATGTTTGTTTGTTTTTATTCTTTTTTTATGTGTAACTAAAAAAAATGTTGCGGGGGGAAATCATTTTTTTTCCTATTTTTTTTACCACTAAACTCTATTGCTATCACATACGGGAGCTAATAAAACCCCGCTATGTTATAGCAAAATGTGACAGGTCCTCTTTATGGAGACATCAGGGGTCTCCAAGACCACTATTGTCACCTAGCACCCCCCAAAAGAAGCTGATGAAGCACAGATCTGCTCCATCAGCCTATTTCCAGCTTCTGAAGCTGGAGAGTGACACAAGAATGCGGAAGTGATGTAATATACAACACTTCCGCATTCTCGCAGTGGAGAGGGGACCAGAGGGAGCTCGTGTACCGATCTCCCTCTGTTTCCCTGTGACACAGGCACAATGCTGATCCTGGGCTCGCAACGGGCGCAGCGGAGCCCGGGACCAGCGGGACAACGGCGGGAGGGGACCGCGGAGGGGCACCGATCGTCACCCCATACAAGCGATCCGCCGGCTCTATAGCCGGCGGATCGCTTGCATGTTAACAGACATCGCTGCCTGTTTTTAAATATCAGGTATCCCCCTCGCGCGCGAGGGGGAGTGTCTGAGCGGACGTCTAAAGACGCCCGCTCAGATCTAGAGAGCTTCCGGCCGGCCGTTTTTTACAACGGCCAGCCCGGAGGTAGTTAAATAGATTGGATCCCTGCATAGGAAATAAAATAATTTTTGCAAGACATTACCACAGGAAAGCCTTGATATTACAGAAATAAATTGATGTATATGTTACTTTATTATATTAGATAAGCCTTTCACAACCAGAGTGCCATGACACCTTGGGGTGCCTTCTGGCTTCCTTTAAAATGTTAAAAGTGTCATACCTTTCTATGGTGCAGACAGGCTGGCTGCCGGTACCATGGACATTAATGATGCTAATTCAGGGAGGGTGGGATGGTAAGTGGTAATGGTCTGGTATGGATCGTGGAGAGGCCACGTCATTTTTATTTACATTTTTCCATTTACTTTTTTTAACATTTAGACTGGGGCATCCTAAAATATTGTACGCTTTCAAAGGGTTACATGACATAAAAAAAGTTGAGAAGCACTGCCTTAGATAATGTGGTTATTGCTGAAAAATTGGTCCGGCCCATAAGGTGTATACAGGTATGAGAACTGAAGTAGTTAATAATCTTCCTTAGCACCACCAACAATGTAATAATGTCCTCAAGCACCAGTACCAAAATAAAATCCCCCAGCAATGTAATATTTCTTCTAGAACCATTATGATTTCTCCCAGCACCATAATCTTATTCCCCAACAGCACTATAATAATATCATCCAGTAGCTTTATACCTCACACCATTATCACCATAGTAACATTTCCTGGTCAAATATAATTTTCCAGAAGATGGAGATGGTGAGGGTGGTCAATCATGGCTGCACTTCCAACCATCACAACTGTCTATGACCATCAAGAAAAAAACCTAGAAAATGAATTAACCCATGTGAAATATTAATGCAATGCAAGAGCACTATTCAGTAAAATTTAGAACTACAAGTTCAAAAAAGAAATTCCCTAGCACTCAGTCCTGCCAGTTAACACAAAATGGCTTGATTTAAACCTGTTCCAAAAAGACAGTAAAAGCAAGGGCCTGAGTTGAACATATTTGGCAAGGTGCTAAGGGATAAACCTTCCAGCCCACAGATTGTATACTAACATTCCCCAGCAAGATACTTTATTCTGGGGTTACCTTAATATATGTCCTCCCTTTGAGAGCTGACACTTTGCATGTCTGGTGCTTTAATCTTGACTTTCAATTCCAGTCCCCACTGTTGATCAGGAATTAATTGGAGTGGTTCCGAATTCTGTGATCTCCATCCTATGCAGGTAGAAGACTTCCAATATAAGCCTTCAGTGGGCTCTGCAGTGTTGTCCATTTATTTTAGCAATTTCAAACCATTTCATTATTAAAATGTTAAAACATTCAAAATATAATGTTTTTACATTCTTGAACATTTGTCAGCATATAATAGAAAACAGAGTAGAGTTTTAATTAAAACAGTGTTCCAAATAAAATCCTTATTTGTCCTTTGAAAATATAAAAAGGATTTAGTGTTGCAAATTAGCAAATTGGAGTTATTGTTAGATAAACCACTGCATGCTGATGTTGTTAACTTTGGCCTGGGCATTTAGGTATCAATGACCACTGTTCTACAAAAGGTTAACAATACTAGAAAAACTGCTACTCACTTATCAGTTTTCTCTAGTTTTAAATAGTGATCTGCATGCTATAATGAGTATAGCTCTTTAATTACTGCAGGCACTGACTTTGCAAGTGACCCTGCAATTATATAAACAAGTATGTAGCTCTGTTACTGGAACTAACAAGATAAAATATTAAATAACAATTTTATTTTTTGTAATATATGATTTAAAGATATAAACACGTTCTATTGTAATGTCTTCCTTATATTGTAAAGTGCTGCGCAAACTGTTGGTGCTATATAAATCCTGTATACTAATAATAATGTCACCATTACTAACTTTGACTCTTACACCACCTATGAGTGTTTTGAAGAGGTCTTTGTTTTGAACAGTGATGTTTGTCTCCACCTAGTGTAGTAAAGGATTATTACAGATGTTACTTTTGCAAACCATGCAAAATACGAATTGTCAAACTGAATGAATATAAGAAGAAAGATTTTAAAAAAACATGGAAAACAGTTTTGTTAGAGGAAAATTCAAATTTCTATACTTGGACTACACTTTTAGTGATTTTCTATTCATTCAAAAAAATGTCACGAAAGTAGACAAACTAAATTAGATAACTGATTCTACTGCTATGTGAATGCCTGCTTTATTAAAATGTTACCCCTTTGTCCAGTATTCCTCTCTAAGTGACCATTAAAAAAGAACTCCAGGAACTAACAAAAGTAACACTTGCAGGGGGGCTAGTCTTGCAATGCAAGGGTTAACTGCTCGTTTTGGTCTATGGGCTGTATAATAGAAGATATGCTCACATATTCCTGCTAGATTGGTCCCTGCAGCCTCTTATCCCCAGTGCTTCAGCAGTCTAAGGACCTGGAGGGACATTCCACAGTCAGAGCGGAGCTACAGAGGGAGAGAGAGTTGAGTCAGGGGCTGACTGGCAACTTTTACTCCAGGAGGCAAGTACAACCTAGAGGCCCATGGTGCAGCAACTTGGCCTCCCTCCCGCTCTGCCTCTTCCCCCCGCCTTCTCCTTTGAATACCACTGACCAGTTATAGAGGAACACCATTTCCCAGCAATAATACATTAAACATCCTGTATAATGCTGGGATTTGTTGTTCCTCTATAGTTCCTCGGCTTCTCGGGCTGCCCTCTACACTGCCTGATTAGAGGGCCTCTCCTGCCTCATCCAGCTAGATCAAGCAGAAGCGGCCCTCTAATCAGGCAGTGTAGAGGGCAGCCCGAGAAGCCGAGGACCCAGCGGCCGCCGATCACAGATGCCGCATCGGATGCCGGCGACAGTGGGGGTCACGGGGGCCGTACGCTACGGCATCGGAGAGGCCCGGGGGGCAATTGCCACCCTGCCCCCCGGCCCAGTCCGCCCCTGAGTTGAGTGCCGACCACCGCAGGACCGAGGATCAGGTGAGTATATCTTCTGTATTCTGGCCCCTAGAGAAAAACGAGCAGTTAATCCTTGCAGTGCAGGGGTAACCCCACTGCAAGGGTAAACATGGCTAATTCCTGGAGATGCTTAGCACTCCACTTAAAGTTTACAGTATCTATAGCCAACAATATTTTCTGTTAGTTTTGGAAGGTTTAGTACCCCTTGTCAGGTTTTTGCTGCTGTCCGTGTCTTTTACTTCTCTAGTTGTCTTGATGACCATTGTCACTAAGGTAGAAAGTGATGGAAAGACCAAATGTAACCGTTATCACTAGACATGAGATTAGATGAGACGATGACACCTGTCTCAGTGACAACTAAGGACAAACTCCTCTCAATTTAAAGAGATTTTCTCTCACTTCCTGTCTCTGTGACAGGATTTGAAAAAAATAAACCTTTCTAGTGTGACAATGAAAAAAAAAAATTTTGGCCAGAGATAAAATTCAAGCAGAAGAGCGTAAGATGAAATGTTTGGTTGATGAGGTCTTTCCTGTGGCATAAATTATTCCATAAAACCCTGTAAAGAGACTGTTGCCATAACAGCACAAAAAATTTATCAAAATTGATCAAAGCAAACTGTGAGAGCCATCTAGCTTGCTGGATCCTTTTAAATTATAAAAAGTGACAATTCACAGCAACAAGACATTCCTCTGCATGTGTTCTCAATGTAGATTACAGGGAATATTAAAGGAAATGTAAACCCTAACTGAACGGCAATTCGTTTGCCAAAGCACCATATATCATATACACTTGTTGTTATTGAAATAAAATACTTTTTCATTCTTTGTTGCCTCTCAGCTAAACTACTGCAGCCTCTTTGCATTCATTCCTGTCTACATACACTCCTGCGGTAGCTTCATGGCATTTCTCAGGGTGGGTTTCCTAATGGTGACAACATGCCTGCATAATGTGGCTTGAAATGGCCAATTGTAGTCGCCATCAGAAGGCCATTTGACAGAGTGACAAAGCAGGAGCATAACAGGACACCTTGCTCACAACAGGGCTTGGAGAACAAAGTGCCTGGAAGCTAAGTGGCGTTAAAAAAATTGGCGTTTAAACAATTGAAGTTTACCCAGGCCAGTTGTAACTTCCAGGGCGGTGGTATAAATTAAATTTAGTTTAACAAACAAGTTATTGAACGTACCACTTGTGAACCATAATTTAACCCAGGGCGGCAGTATAATTATACAGAGGTTGGTAGTATAATTCAGTATAATTTATTTATCTTAATCTAATTTAAATTATTTAATTTAACAAACAAGTTATTGAACAGGCCACTCGTGATCCACCAAACCCTAGATAATAAAGCTACAGTTAAATAATTAATCTTATATAATCCCTAATATACATTAAAAATAAAAATAAATAAATAGTAAGTGTGGAATAAAATAATGTCTTCCATGAGTGGGTATGCAACCAGGTGCATGTCATGTGCAATGTATGCGTTCCTTGAACATGCGTTCGAGGGGGAATACAATTGTGCTAGATGTGAGCGAGTTGTCTGTTTGGAATCCCAGATTCTGGATCTAAGCAACAAACTGGCAACACTGAGGAGCATAAACAACATGGAAAATAGTCTGGACTTAACGCACCAGGCTGTCGTGGAGGGGGGTCAGGCTGAGGAGGGGGGGTTGGAGCAGCGGGATCCAGAGGTGGGTAGATGGGTTACTGTTAGAAGGCGGGGGAGGGGGAAGAGTGCTAGAGAGGTCAGCCCTGATCTGATTCACCCCAATAAATTTGCCAAGTTGCAGGATGTTGGGGACATCAGTTCAGGGGGGACACTGCTGGAGCACGACTCATCCTATATCCGCAGGGGGAGTGAGTGCTCCGGCGAGGACGGGAGCAGGATGGAGGGTCAGGAGAGGCAGATCCTGGTGGTGGGAGACTCCATCATCAGGCGGACTGACAGGGTAATCTGTCATCGGAACCGTGAGCGTCGAACAGTGTGCTGCCTGCCGGGGGCTCGTGTTCGACACATTGCGGAACGAATTGACAGATTACTAGATGGGGTTGGGCACGACCCCGTTGTCATGGTGCACATCGGCACCAATGACAAAATAGGAGGAAATTGGAGTGTCCTTAAACAGGAGTTCAGAGACCTAGGTGCTAGGATGAAGGAAAGGACCTCCACGGTAGTTTTCTCAGAGATACTGCCGGTGCCAAGAGCCACTCCGGACAGACAGCGCGAGTTGAGGGAGCTTAACAAGTGGCTCCGGAGCTGGTGTCAGAAGGAAGGTTTTGGTTTCCTGGAGAACTGGGCTGACTTCGCAGTCGGCTATCGGCTCTTCAGCCGAGACGGGCTGCATCTTAATGGGAAAGGTGCAGCATTCCTGGGAGGGAAAATGGTAGAAAGACTGGAGGAGCTTTTAAACTAGAAAGTGGGGGGGAGGGTATAAAAATAAAATTACTTAAACTAAACGTTGATAATTTAATCATAGATAAAAATAACACAGAAAGTAGTAAAAAAGGAGTTAATAATAGTGGGCTCACTCCAGTCAATATAGGAAATCCGTTGGCACATGTAAGTATAACTAACAACGGACGACCGAAATCAAGGCAGAATAATAACAATAAAAATAGTGGGGAACAACAAGGTAGTAAACTTTTGTCCCACAAAAAGAGAGGAATTAAATGTATGTACACCAACGCTAGAAGTCTGGCAAATAAAATAGAGGAGCTTGAAATTAGGTTAATTGAAGAGGACTTCGACATAGTGGGTATAGCGGAAACCTGGCTGGACAGCACGCATGACTGGGCTACTAATATAGAGGGGTATAACCTGTTTAGGAGGGACAGAGGTGGGAGAAGAGGGGGGGGTGTTTGCATTTACGTAAAAAATAATCTATATGTGCATATAAGGGACGATATCACGTCAAATAATGGGGAAGACGTGGAAACTCTATGGCTGGAGCTAGATATGACGGACGCTAGCCGTAAACTTCTCGTGGGTATTTGCTATAAACCTCCAAATATAGGGGAAGAGGGAGAAGTCAATCTTCACTCACAGATAGGAATAGCTGGGAGAGAGGGCAATGTAGTCGTGATGGGTGACTTCAATTACCCAGACATAAATTGGGCCAATGGAACTTCGGGTTCGGCAAAGGCGGGGCGATTTCTAAACATGTTGCGCGACAACTTCATGGACCAGATGGTGGAGACTCCTACCAGAAAAAATGCCATCTTAGATCTAATTGTCACTAATAATGCAGAGTTAATCGAGGATATTGTAATTGGGGAGTCATTGGGTAATAGTGATCACAATGTGATTACTTTTAATATTGAACACAGAAAAGGGAAGTGTACTGGAAGGACTAGAACCCTAAACTTCAGAAGGGCCAACTTTGAGAAGCTGCGCAACCTAGTGGGGGAAATAAAATGGGAAAACTTATTTCAAAACCTAAACACAGACCAGATGTGGGATTGTTTTAAAAACACAGTACATACTGCTACTTCAAAGTGTATACCTTTAGGGAGCAAAAATAAAAGATCAAAGACTAAACCAATATGGTTTAATAAAACTGTAAAACAACACGTCAAGGACAAGAGAGCGACATTTATAAAATATAAGACGGAAGGGACGGCATTGGCGTTCCTTAACTACAAAGAATGTAACAAAAAATGCAAACTAGAAATCCGGGCAGCTAAAACTGAGTGCGAAAAGCATATCGCCGCAGATAGTAAAAAGAACCCCAAAACATTTTACCAATATATTAACAGTAAAAAGGTGAGAAAGGAGCAGATAGGCCCAATAAAGGATGGAAGCGGGAAGCTAGTCACAAACGACAAGGAGAGGGCCGAGGCGCTGAACGCTTTTTTCTCCTCAGTATACACTCGGGAGGGAAACGGGTTTGACACACATGATAAAACTCCCAGTTTAACTCAAAATATACCCCAGTGGTTGACAGAAACCGGGATACAACAAAGACTTAAAATGCTCAATGCAAACAAAGCAGTGGGTCCGGATAACCTGCACCCCAAGGTACTTAAGGAATTAAGCCAGGTTATAACTAGACCATTAATCCTCATTTTTAAGGACTCCTTAATGACTGGTAGGATCCCCAGTGATTGGCGGAGGGCTACGGTAGTCCCAATATTCAAAAAGGGGGCAAGGTGCCAACCTGGGAACTATAGGCCGGTCAGTCTAACATCGGTAGTTTGTAAAATGCTAGAGGGCATAATAAAGGATTATCTGGTAGAATTTGTTCAGGAAAACGGGATAGTTAATGACAATCAGCACGGGTTCAGGAAAGACCGTTCCTGCCTAACTAACTTGCTAACTTTTTATGAGGGGGTAAGTAGAGATATGGACGGAGGTAAGCCGGTGGATGTGGTATATCTGGATTTCTCAAAGGCTTTTGATACGGTACCACACAAACGCTTGCTACACAAGCTGAGGGCTATGGGCATAGATGAGGTGGTGTGTACGTGGATAGAGAACTGGCTACGGGAACGTGTCCAGAGGGTATCTGTAAATGGCACCTTTTCAGACTGGGCTAGTGTAATGAGCGGTGTGCCTCAGGGTTCTGTGCTGGGTCCCATATTGTTCAACTTATTTATTAATGACATCGGGGAGGGTGTTAACAGCGATATTTCCGTGTTTGCGGATGACACCAAAATAGGGAGGGTAATAGACACGGACTTAGACACTATAACATTACAGGAGGACCTGGATAAAATAGGGGAGTGGGCATTAATGTGGCAGATGAGGTTTAATGTCGATAAATGCAAAGTAATGCACTTTGGAATTAAAAATAAACAAATGGGTTATACAATTATGGGTATGCCGCTAGGGAAGTCAGAAATGGAGAAGGATTTGGGGGTCATTGTAGACCACAAACTGAAAGGTAGTTTGCAGTGCCAGGCTGCTGTAAACAAAGCTAGCAGGGTCTTGTCCTGTATTAAAAAGGGGATGTATTGCAGGGACAAGTCTATAATTTTGCCACTTTATAGATCATTGGTTCGACCTCATCTGGAGTACGCGGTCCAGTTCTGGTCACCAGTACTAAGAAAAGATGTCCTTGAGTTGGAAAAAGTCCAGCGGAGGGCAACCAAACTAATTAGGGGTATGGAGGACCAGAGCTACGAGACAAGGCTACTAAATTTAAACATGTTCACATTGGAGGTGAGGAGATTGAGGGGGGATATGATCTCCATGTACAAAATGTTCAATGGTGGCAGCAACATTAGCGATAAACTGTTTAAAATTAACTCCATTACAAAAACTAGAGGCCACCACCTAAAATTGGTGGAAAAAAAATTCCAGCACAAGGGGCGAAGGGGGTTCTTCACAGTAAGATCAGTTAGGGTCTGGAACTCACTGCCACAGGCGGTGATTTCAGCAAAGAATGTGGAATTGTTCAAGAAACTTTTGGACGATTTCTTAAGGGACCGTAATATACAGGGGTACAGGTACTCCTAGAATGAGATCCTAATAGGTTGGACTTGATGGACTAATGTCTTTATTCAACCTCAAATACTATGTAACTATGTAACTATGTAACTATGACACCACATTGTCACTCTATTACACAAAGTACCTGACCAATAACAATGTGGAAGAATCACCGGGTACTATTTTCAAGAAAAATATTGAAAATGGCTTTTGAAATTACAATAACATGTTTGTGCATATATGAAATGCTAGTGGTTGGGTTTATGCCTACTTTAAACTAAAATCTGTAATGCTTTGGAAGGTAAAATAATATAGTTTTTTGTGGTTCATAAAGGTGCAAAGGACTTTAAATGGCTCCTGCTGGTCACAGAAGCTACTTCCAACTACCCTGGAACTCTTCTAGTGTCAAAAAAGGTCCCTTATTAGCCTGATCATTTTACATATTTTAACAATACGAAAAGACAAATAAGAGAAAAAAGCTAAATATATTTAAAGCAACTGTACAGAAATGACACTCAAATGCATAGAATTAAAGAGGAAAAAATAAACACATTTATTTTTATGTTTACATTAACACAGATTTTCTGTTTAGGCAAAATTAGCCTAAACAGCTCAAATAGTGAAATGGTGAGTTTCAACTTTGGCAAAATTTTGTTGATGGCTTAATCAGTTATTTTGCTGTGAAATCAATTGAGCTGAAATCTTCACGACTTTCTTAGTCAGGATGTTACATTGACCAGCGTGTAATGATGCGATGCCCGGCTTCCTGATACAGGAAGTATTGGGCTAGGCCTCAGAGCATTTGGGCGAGTACAAGTACTCGCCCGAATACTCTGTATCGGCATCGATATCGATACTAGTATTGGTATCGGTGCATCCCTAGTTACTATATATGCACAGTATGGCAGATTGATTTCACACTTGATGCTTGAGAATTGATGCTTTAAATGTGATACGTTTTTCAAATAACTTTTGAATTTACACGTGTATGGGCTGAAAATCTCGGCTTATACTCGAGTATATACGGTATATTATACCTAAGTGGATGTTAGATGTATTTAGGGAGTTTAAGTAAACGAATGACTTTGTAGCTCAGCACATTGTGGCTATATTTATGGTCCTGTCCACTTGCCAAGGTAACCAGTTGTTTGGCAGGCTACTCCCCTCCTTCCCTACGGGGACCCAGGCTCCCTGGAAGGAGGACAGGCGACTGTCAATCAGTTTGTCACTATGGCTAGGGGGCGGGACCATCCACTGGGAATACCTATGCAGAGGTGTACAGTGTAAGAAGAGGGATGCAAGGGGTACAGAGGTGAACAGTGTAGGAAGAGGGAAGCAGGTAGTGCAGAGGTGAACAGTGTAGGAAAAAGGATGCAGGGGGTACAGAGGTGTACAGTGTAGGAAGAAGGATGCAGGGGGTGCAGAGGTGTACAGTGTAGGAAGAGGGATGCAGGGGGTACAGAGGTGTACAGTGTAGGAAGAGGGAAGCAGGTGGTGCAGAGGTGTACAGTGTAGGAAGAAGGATGCAGGGGGTGCAGAGGTGTACAGTGTAGGAAGAGGGAAGCAGGTGGTGCAGAGGTGTACAGTGTAGGAAGAGGGAAGCAGGTGGTGCAGAGGTGTACAGTGTAAGAAGAAGGATGCAGGGGGTACAGAGGTGTACAGTGTAGGAAGAGGGAAGCAGGGGGTGCAGAGGTGTACAGTGTAGGAAGAAGGATGCAGGGGGTGCAGAGGTGTACAGTGTAGTAAGAGGGATGCAGGGGGTACATAGGTGAACAGTGTAGGAAGAGGGAAGCAGGGGGTGTACAGTGTAGGAAGAGGGATGCAGGGGGTACAGATGTGAACAGTGTAGGAAGAGGGAAGCAGGGGGTGCAGAGGTGAACAGTGTAGGAATAGGGGTGCAGGAATGTATATGTGGGTGGGGCTTGTATGTGGGCAAAGCACAAGGGGGCCCAAAGTCTCGTATTGCCCGAGGCCCCATGTGTTGTCAGTCCGTCCCTGCCTCCGCCCACCTCAGCTGCCATAGGCGGGAGAGGGAGACTGCAAAACTGCCATTGGCCGGCTGTGCGGGACCTAAAGGGAGGGCACCATGAGCCTGCTGGAAGTGCGGGCAACCTTGCTGCTCCCTCCACCATCACCAAGAGAAGAAGAGGTCAGAATCAGAGCACTTGAATCAGGAAATCAGATCAACTGTAAGTCCCTTTTCATTCTGCCTGACATTCTGACCTCTACATTACACCACTCACCTCTGACCTATACATCACACCACTGACCTCTGCACTGTGCGTCACAATGCTGACCTCTGCACTGTGCGTCATACTGCTGAACTCTGTACTTTGCGTCACAACGCTGACATCTGTAATGTGCATCACACCTCTGGACTGTGCGCTACACTGCTGACCTCTGCACTGTGTGTGACACCGCTGACCTCTGCACTGTGTTATTACTGATCTCTGCATCACACCGCTGATCTCTGCACTGTGTGTTACATCGCTGACTTCTGCACTGTGTTACACCAATGACCTCTGGCCTGTGTGTTACATCACTGACTACTGCACACTGCATTATAACACTGACCTCTGCACTGTGCGTTACACCTCTGACCACTGCACTGTGCATTACATCGCTGACCTCTGCATGACACCACTGACCTCTGCGTTATAAGCTCTTCACAGAAAAAGCGGAAGGGGAGCGGAGCAAGACTGGGCACACATGCTGGGTGACAGAGTCTTAGCTAGTGTTATTACACATGAATTGAATTGAATGTCAAATGGGCAGAGCGAGCCGTGACGTCATGGCTCGCTCCGCCCATCTGTTGACTTTCAAACTGAATGTAATTTTTGTTAGTTTTCGTCGGATTCGGGTGGTTGTCGTGCGGCGTGACTTTTTTTTTATTTCAACGGGGGTGCTGCATCCTGATCCTGACTCTGGATTACATCGATGGAGCCATTTAATTTTTTTATTTTATTAAAGGAATAGTCAAAAATTGACTGTTTGTTTTTTTTCAATTAAAGGATTTTGTCAAAAGTCTGGACTTTTTACTAACTATTTGATTTAACCCTTTAGTGAATGGGTAGGGGTACAAGTACCCCTTACTCATTCACATGGGGGGGCGGCATCTGGGTGCTCCCTTATTTAAAGGGGTACCCCGATGCAAATAAGCCCCCTTGCCTGCAGACCCCCACAACCACCGGGTCAGGGTTGTGGGGAAGAGGCCCTTGTCCCCATCGGCATGGGGACACCCTCCCAATGCCGAGGGCACGTGGCCTGGTAAGGCGCAGGGAGGGTGAGGCGCTCGATCGTCCTCCCCCCTTTCCTGCCCTGCCGGGCCTGTGCTTGGATCAAGGGTCTGGTAGGACTGTTAGGGGCGACCCCACGTTTTTTACCAGACCTTAAGGGTCTGGTATGGATTTTGGGGGGAACCCCAAGCACTTTTTTTGTGTTATAAGGGGGGGTTACCTCCTAACATTCCTACCAGACCTAAAGGGTCTGGTATGAATTGGGGGGAAACCTCATGCTTTTTTTTTTTTTATTTTCTGCAGTCTGTAAAAAAAAAAAAAATTTTGCTGCAACAGAATTCGTCCAATAACGAATTTCGTTGCAGCAAAATTACATTAGGAAAAAAAAATGACATTTAGTCATTTAGGTCAATAGGAGAATGCCAATTCAAAAGCAAAGAAAAAAAAAATCTTTATCCATTTCTACCCATGCCTGGATTTGAACCAGCGAACTTCATAATGGCAATCCTGTGCTCTAACCTCTACACTATTGCTTTTGTACTTTAACCATAGAAATGTTGTAGAAGGTAAATGTTGTAATTTTTTTTTTCTCCTAAACGCAATGAAATTCGTACAATAACGAATTTCGTGAAATCGGGAATTTCGGATTCCTTTGCATTCGTCTTAGCTTTAATTCGGAATTCGGATGCATCCGAATTTCCGAAACTTCGTCCAAAACGAATTTCGGAACGAACCGAATCGCACATGTCTAGATTGGAGCAGGGGCAGAAATACCAGGGTCACAGCGGTCGTGTGCGCGCACAGCACTTACGAGGCATCCCTCCACTACTGGTGTGCTATAATTTTCCTCAACCCAGAAATGTATCTACCGTGTCACTTCCAGGTGCGCATGTGCATGAAGAAAGGGGGTCATGAAAACAGCTGATTCGGATGACGCGTCCCCACTGGAAGTGACACAGTCCAGAAAATTTATGGGGTTGAGAAAAATTATAGAACACTGACTTTGACACTGTCTGGCTCCTCCCACTATCCTTCCAACAGCTCACAGCCCAGAAGTCTGGTGGCCTACAGTGGGCGAGAGTGTCTAAGTACCGCACATATAGAGGAGTTAGGCCAGAACCATGTAGGGACCCCAGCAGGAGGAGAGTGCCATCCCCCAGCCAGTCACCCCTTTCATGGACTTCCTAGTGGGTCCTCACATCACCTGACCATTCACACTCTCGTTACATGGATGACAGAAGCGGCAGGTGGGGGCGGGGGAAGAGGCAGAGCGGGAGGGGGGCCAAGTGGCTGCACCATGGGCCTCTGGGTTGTACATGCCCCCTGGGCCAAAAGTTGCCAGTCAGCCCCTGTATCTGAACATCCCTAGATAAATATTTACTGATCCTTTGCTGTTCTGAGCAAACAACTGAGGACATAGTGATTACTATGCCCCCCGTTATGGATTAAAAGGAAGTGCTGGAGACATAGTAAATATTTACTATTTGCTTAGTTTTTGAATGATTAGGAAGCAGCCCAGTACAGAGGCTTCCTGCCCATTCATGACTGGGTTGATAGTAAATATTTTATATCTCCAGATTTTGAATGAACAGGAAGCCTCTGTACTGAGAGCTTCCTGTTCATTGAGTTCATTAATATCCTACATCTTAAAGCATTAGAACACTGAATGCTGCCAAAAGAAAAGCCTAACTTGAAAATGATGACCAGGTTAGGTACTATACAAATATCATTTATCTTTTATTTTCATATAGGTGACAACATGTATGCTGCAAAACTGTACACATTGCATTATTGTAGTGTTTAGAAACAGCATGGTATAAAGCTTGAATTTCTCTTTTAATTTTTTTTAATAGCCTTTAAACTCCTTACTGAGTGTCTGTGTTTTTTTAGTCTCATGTTCATTTATTGATTAACTATATTGGGCTATTCTGGCAAGAAGTTTCACTTTTCATAGTGGTGCCTGTGGTGTGATTCTCCTTCTCTTTATTTAACAAGAGCTGTTCTGCTACACCCTATTGTTTTATTTAATTAAATGAGGGCAAATAAATCCCTACAGCCAAAATATACCCAAAACTCTCTTCTGAATGTTCAGTGACAATATTTCTGGCAGGTAAAACAAAAAAACATGTTGTGAATAATAATAGAGGTTTAGAGCAAACTGAACTTTACTGTTATGAATTTACCAGTGAATAGAGTAAGACAATTCCCAAAATTGGCAGTATGAAAAGCTTCCCATAGACATGAGAAGATTATCACCTGATATGGCTGAAAACTGCCTCCAGCTGGCCATATTAGACTCCTTATCTGTTAAATATAAGAGGCTCAGAGGTTGGATTTACCTGCACATCCAATTCCAATTGTCCTTTACAATAAATGGCTATGATTACCATAGACTAGAATAAATTCCAATACACTGGCTGATTTTTGGGTTTGATAGATTGTTTTAGACACAACCTGCTGTTAAAACCTGCTCAATATCAATCTAATATGTTTTGTTTTCAATACAGATTTTCTGTAAAACAAAACATATCATCTCAGATAATTACCTTGGTGAGACATCTCAAGATAAGGTGAGCAAAGACTAAACCCGCAATACTGCAGTTACTTGTTATTTTCAGGCTATGGCCACCAAGGTCAGTCACTGTGGTGACACACAGCAGGAAGGTAAGCAACCCATGAAACATATTCCTATATTTGTGTTTTTTGGGGTTTCTGGACTTAGTTTTTTCTTTCTCCCTCCTATGACTTCTGAAAGAAGGCTTAAATCCCAACCTAAACCGAAACTGTTTTTACAGGTATGAATAGTATACTAATTGTTTAGAACTTCTCTCAAGTTGTTTTTTTAATGTTTGTGACTGCATTTTATTGCTGTCTGTGTGGGCACAGGAATGTAAAATAAGGTAATTTTTACAGGGACACAGAGGGCTGACCTAGGAACATTTTAGAAGCTAAGCATTATTTACTGTCAATGTTCTATTTGGAAAGATGCCTTTAACCTTCTGTGCAAACGCTGGGGTAGGAAGTAAGGGAAATCACCCTAACAGAGACACTAACAGCAATACAAGCTTGCTAGGTTTTCTAGCTCCTCTCTGTACTATCTAAGAGTTAGAAAAAAAACAGTAATTAAAAACGTTTGGCCATTTATTTTAATGGAGGGTGAGCTTTGAGAGTTAGAAAAAAAACAGTAATTAAAAACGTTTGGCCATTTATTTTAATGGAGGGTGAGCTTTGAAAGCAGAGGGCGTACTAGATCAATACAGATTTTCTGTAGACAGCATAGAGCCTTTTATGGAAAGAGGGCACTGTTGGTAACTATGAAGCTGGAGAGTCCGATAATGGGACTGAGGTGCTGGTATCATTCAAAATAGAAGGGTTGTTTTTTGTGCAGAGGATCCCAACGCACGAGAGGTAAGTATGCAAACAAGCAGTTATGTTTATATAAAGGAGGTTTAGTGTTAGGTTTAAACAGAGGATTAGTGCAAGGTAGCTTAGTGTAGGGCATCTGCTTACCCAATTACATAACTGTAAAGAAATATAATTTTTTTTGCACTCTCATGTCTGTTGTGCACCATGACATTATCTATATCTGTGAAATAATCACAAATGGGTCAGTTATGTACTATATATGGGTGCTTCATACCATTCTACCATTAAAATCCATCTCAGGAGTGAGCATGGAGGGTTGGCTACTTTACAACACACACAGGGACCATGGGGAACAAAATTAGCCACCGTCCAGGAGGAAGCACAGTGTCAGCACCAATTCAGAGATGATTTGAGGATCTAAAGCCAAGTGATATGCAAATAAGTTACATTTTTGTTAATAATGAATGCATTTTAACCCCTTCATGACTGAGCTTGTTTTTTGTTTCTGTTCGTAAATGACTGACACACTTTTGACATTTTTGCTGTGTGATTCTTCCACGTCAGTAATATACTTTCTTACAAAGTGCACCCACACATATTATATATTGTTTTTTAGAGGACAGATAGGGCTATATATTTATATCACATATGTGTGTCTAACGCCTCACTTAGGACAAATACAAATTAAAAAAAGAGGAAAAAACGTAAAAAAAAACGTTTTTTCCCAGTTTTGATTTGTAGTATTTTTTTTTAACAAAACCAGCACAGCTAAAAAAAAATTGCAATACATACATTCATTTATTTGTCCCTTATTTTTAATTTTTTTACACTTTTCACTATTTTTTTAAATTTATTTACACTTTTCACTTTTTTTATACTGACAAATTTTATTTATTTAATTATATCAGGCAGTCATTGTGAATTAATCTCACTATTACTGCT
Organism: Nanorana parkeri; assembly: GCF_000935625.1. NCBI lineage: Eukaryota > Metazoa > Chordata > Amphibia > Anura > Dicroglossidae > Nanorana > Nanorana parkeri. Next base: position 424,977 of record NW_017307469.1, on the reverse strand, counting down.
TGATAAATTAATACATTTTTTTTTTTTTCAGGCTGCTTCAAACTTCAGAACAGCCGATAATAAGTTAGTGACACTGATCCTGCAGCAGTTCAGGATTCAGCTGTCAGTGAATGTTTCAGAAAACTTAAACATTCTACTTTCAAGAATAGATACATTATGTGTCTAATACATAACATTTTGTATCTATTCTTGAAAGTCAAAAGATAAAAAAAAAAAAACCCAGTATAGCTTGAGAGAGATATCTCTCGATCTATACGAGCTGTCAGAATGCCGGCAAAAGCCGACATGTGTGTCTGCTTTGCTGTGACTCTCAGACACCCGATATTAAGGTATCGGGTGTCTGAAAAAGGTTAACCCTTTCAGTAATGGATCTCTAGATAGTTAGACATCTATTACTGAAAGGTAACCGCTGATTCTCAGCGGTTAGCAGCCTTCTAGTGCAGCAAATAACTCGTCACGTACAGTGTACGTGACGAGTCATTTGGTCCCTTTGTGGCTGGACGTACAGTGTACGTCTCCCGTCACGAAGGGGTTAAGATTTAACTCCGGAGTTTAGTTTCATTTTAAGATAAACTATTGATGTTTTTTAGGTTAAGAATAACATATTTGTATAAGCAGTGTTGCAGTTTGGGATTACTTGCTTGATTATTGTGGGAAATCTGTTTTCATTTTTATTTTGACACACAGTAAAGAATTATGGCACACTCATTAGTACCATGAAGTATACAGTGCCAGTGCAACTGAGAGAGGTCTATTGTCTGGTGTCTGACTCACCTTTGTTTGTCACAGCTTCCCCTAGCAGCATGTCTCTACTTGGGCGGCCAGGAAAATGGTCCCCTTGGGAGCAGTTTATCCTGGTCATTAATGTTATGTGCTTAAGAAAAATGCCATCAAAGTCCTCAATCTCTCTCAAGGAAAGCAGTTACCTCTTTAATGCTCATAATGGAGGAGGAAAAACACTTGATGAACTACTTCTCTCTGTGTTCAACATAAATAAAATTGCTGCTCGAAATGTTTACTTTTTATCATTTATACTAATGACAACAATTTCTTTTTCTAGGGCTCTTATTTCTTGTTACTGTCATATGGAAATTTTATTTCAATTTTTTTAGATGCCATCCTTGCTGGCAAATCAATAACATTCTTTTATTCTGGTGTTCTTTTTTGTATTCATTACACAATGCAAACGCTCCAATGCATTTCAGTCATCATATTCTCACGGTCTTGTTTTACTGAGCATTATGAATCAACATTAGACAAGTAATTACATTTCTGCTTCTATGGACTCTTTCTGCTTTGTAATAAAAGTGAAGGCACCGATGTAATTATGAGTGGGACTGTGGAAGCCTGGCTGCATATTGTCAATCATGAAGGGTTAAACAATACAAATGTACCTAGAAGAAGCCCTACTTCAATTAGTGTATTATTATACGTCTGTACATACAGGCAGTCCCCGGGTTACAGACGTCCGACTTACGGACAATCCGTACTTACGAACGGGGTCCACAGTTCTCCTAAATGTACCAGCAGCCGCCGGTACATTTAGGAGAACTGTGGCTGCAGCGGCCTGTGTCCTTTCAAATCTCCACCTCTCTCCGTGCCTGTGTTGGCGGAGGCAGCGCGGACACAGACCGCTGCATACCACCGATGCCTCCGCTGATGTGCTGGCTTCCTCTTCAGGGGGGGAGCCGCGGAGGGGGGGCACATACCGGGACCTCATACAAGCGATTTCCCTGTCCGGACGATCCTCCGGTCTCCTGGTCCGGCCGCGGCTCCTCTGCCTACTCTTCATTGCAGGCTGGGAGCCATACCCAGCCTGCTATTGGATATTGTAAAATGCAATAGCCAGCTGGCTATTGCACCCGCCCACTGTCTGCTGTAAATCAGCATGGGGGGACCTGATAGAGAACTTTCTGCTTCAGGCCCCTCCTCTGCTGATTGACTGCAGGCAGTGGGCAGATGCAATAGCCAACCTGCTATTGGCTATTGCAATTTTAAATATCAAATAGCAGGCTGGCTATGGCTCCCAGCATTAAAATGCAAAAATAAAAAAAGTTAAAAAAAATTAAATTAAAAAGACAAAAAATGTTAAAAAAAAGTAAAGAAAAAGTTAAATAAATAAAAATGCAAAAACAAATAATAAAAAATAAAGTTTATAAAATTAAAAATAGAAAAAAACTTTTTTTGCTGTGTCATTTTAAATAAAAAAATGTTTTAATTATATTATAATCTTCTGAACAACAGGAACAGGCAGCAAAAGAACTGTGACCCTTCCCTATGCTATCCGAAAAGAAAAAAAAAACATTTTTGGCTGGATTTTTTTTTACCTGTTCCTCCTTACATACAAATTCAACTTAAGTACAAACCTAAAGTCCCTATCTTGTATGTAACCCGGGGACCGACTGTACTCTCCGATGTCTCTTGCACAAGTCTTATTGGGGGAAGAATCGATTGACCTAGATAGATTGTCCCAGTTGATAGCTATCATCTTCCAGTAATAAAAGCTGGAGCCTGAGTGCTGGCTCCTCCCTGTTCTAGAAGCACAAGTATGCATGTTCAGCTGATACTAATGTGTGTGTTTGTACAATGATTGTTCCTGAAAACAATTATGCATTGGACTACTGCAATCAGAAATAAAGAACAAAGCCCTTTCTTACAGTGGATAGTAGCCCCTCTCCCCATTTTATTCTAGAACCATTACCCCCTGAGATGCAACCAACTTTCATGTCAGAAGTGACTTTACTACCAATAGTGAGGTTAGAAAAGTGCGAGGGTGCAAGCCACAGCTGGCAGCAATGGAAGAATGTTAGTATTTGCATATAATGGTGTCTTGATATTCAGGGGTTAGGGTGTGCTGTAAAATCAAACCTTTCTGGTTTGCAGACACGTGGATGTGCCTACTATACAGCATTAGTAATATATTTTTATTATCTTCAAATGTTATGCAATTTATTAATATCTTGTCTGCAGTATGCAGTTATAAATTCGTACTGCTATACAAAACAGGTTACCTTTCATTTTCACTATGTGTAAAAAGAAAGTGTGAGGGACGGATTTACGTGGGTTCTACCAATATGGCAGAGAAATGTCAGTTCCCACTTTTGCATAACATACATTTATGACAGGAAAGTGTTTTGTACTTGTTGGTACGGTAGAATAACAATGGGTGTGACTTAGCAGAATGGAGCGAGGGCTTTTGGGAAGGACACATTTGCAAAGTTACACCTTACAGTACATCTGTAAACCATTTGCCAGAAAGTACATATTCTCAGTATACATACCATTGTTTATGGTAAGGAGCTCTTGGTCAAACATTGGACCCAAGCTTTACAGCAGCTCTGTCAATAGGAATCAAAAATACTTTGACTTTTTGATATAGTTGACTGTTTGCACTTACGATACTGTGCTCCTGATGTAGGACCCACGTTGAACAAGCTATATCCATGTGGGAATAGCTACAAACTTTCCAAAATAATAGGCTTGCAACTTAGCTGTGGAGTAGTGGTGGTGGGGGGGTTTGGGGGAGCGGGGCTCTCCACCATGGGAGAACCTTAAAGATGCACTACAAGAGAAAGAGGTTGCCAAGATCAACAACCTGATTTCCTGTGATTACTTGAAGTGATATTAAAGTCAAAAGGAGTTTAAGCTGTTTCAAATGATGATGAAATCACTTAAAATGGATCAAGCTAGTTCCCTCCCCCCTGGCCCCCTCTCCTCCCTCCTCCCTTCTCCAAGCTAGTAGATGAACAGTTGCTGAAGTCTGCTCTGTAAACTTCTACTGGACAGGAAGTTCGGGGAAGCTGAGCTCAGAGACTTGGAAGCAGCTGTTCAGAAACATGATGATTGTAAGTATTTGGGCAAAAATATAAAGATATGCTTTGCTGGGCTATGTATATTTGTTTGATCTGGATTCATTATTGAAAAAAGTTAGAGAGTTTCATACTACTTTAATGCCCAAAGTTCTGTTCAGTAAGGGTATGTAAGGGATATAACAGAAGCTAAGCATCGCTGAGTATTGTTATTGCATACAGACTATTGCATTTGCTAGGAAAGGATAGCTAGCGTGTGCATGTATGCATATTTGCAACACTCTGTATGTTTTGTATTGTTTTCTTGTAACTGTAAGTAGTTTGTATTGATTTACTGGGTTGATTTCCTTGGCTTTGCTGTAAGAATTAGACCAACAGTTAGCTTAAAAGAAAAAAGCTAAATAATTACTTATCCAGACCTGCATTACAGAGATTTTAGCTCACTTCCGATTCTGCTGACAACAGTTTTACCAATCAAGAAGTGAGAAAAATCTGCAACAGGGACACAGACAGAAATACAAATCTGATGGGGGTTCTAGCTTTTCCCTACTCTACTTAAAAAAAAAAAGCATTTGTCTATATGTCTGTTGGATAATTACTCTCACTTCCTGTCTGGTGAAACATTCTCAGCTGAAGGGGAAGTGATGTAATGGAGCCCCAGATAGAAGTATCAACCTGACAGAGGTTCCAACCCTTCTCCACTGTGTCCAAAGCTAATTAAAGCTTTGGGTAGAGTGTTTGGACTATTTCTGTAAAACAAAACTGTATCTATTTTGTTGCTGTATGGTTATGCACATTTCTATTTATTTTACAGAATAAAACAATAATATTGTACAGACTCGATAAACAGTTTTTAAACACTTATAGTAGGGTTCATTTTCAAAATAACATAGAGCATGGAGCTTTTCATCCCAAGAATCAACACTAGAGTGTATACTGTATATTTCACAGTACAAAGGAATACATATTGTGCAGACTCCATAAACAGTATTTAAACATTTTGAACAGTTCAAAATGTTCCAAAACTAACAATAAAGTGCTTTCCTTTCACAGAGAAAAGCCAGCAAAATATTGCACTAACTCCATGTCCAGTATGTAAGTACTTGATTGCTGTTTAACAGGTAGAGAGAGAGACCAGGCAGGCTTTAATTAGGAAATCACAATTAATTGGGAAAGCACTGTTTCAAAGAGACAATAGCCACAAATATTTTTGGTTGCTTGAGCTGTAGAATTGGTTGCAAATTAGGAGACACGGGGCATTAATTACCCTGCAGCACACACTATACATTTGGCAGCTGAAGCTGCGGAAACATTGTGGGTAGCACTTTTACCATGCTTGATTTCCAGAATAGGCTTGAAACTTTGTGGCACTATGCAGGATTGACCTTGCAGAAAAGATGAAAAATGTTGCAATTGAGACCCAGCTGCAGAAAAAGTAGTGCGACACCTTTACAGTTTTGGAGCACTAAAATAGGGCAATAGAGGCAGCGCAAAATGGTAATGTGGAAGCACCTGGTAATTGTGGCAGGCTACCAGGCGTGAAAGGAGTTGGTAATGGTAGCAAGAGATGGTAATGGTGGCAGATCAGCAGCAGGAACTGGTAATAATGTCAAGCTAGCAACAGTGGAAGGACCTGACAATGGTGGCAGGAGCTGGTAGTGGTGGCAGGCCAGCAGCGGTGGAAATGCTGGTAATAGTGGCAGGAGTTGGTAATAGGGTAATAATTTATTAACACAACACTGCCCACTGCACTAAATGCCCTCTCTGACAGCACACTGGCCACAGAGCACGTCAACAGCTCCAATGCATACTGAGCAGGCTCTGGCTGATGACGCAGCTTGGACACCCAAATGTCCATGGGGTCCTCGGTTTTCTGCCTCCACCCTGGAACCCAGGTAATCTGAGGTTATATAGTTAAGGCAGAGCCTGTGATGGCTTCAAGTAGCCAGGCTTGCCTGCTGCAGTTTGAAAAACAATTTAAAAGCATCACTGAGGATCCTGACCCTTACTGAAAAGGTGGTCAAGAGGTTCTTCCACAGATCCTCTTCCACCTTGTGCAGTTTTTGCTCCCTTTGGAATAGCAGCATGAGATCTGCCAACTTTCACATGTATCTGGGATCGAAAAGGGTGGCCAACCAGAAATGGTCCCTCTCTTTCTTGGCGCAAAACCTGGAGTATGTTATGTGCAGGCACTTTAGCATGAATGAGCCCATTCGCCACAAATTGTCTGCAGAAGAGGACACTAAATTCTCTATGATCTCACCCTACCCACATCCAACTTCCTAAGTTTGGGAAGGGTGTAAGATAGTCCTAGAAGCCTGCCCCATGTCCACCTCTTTCTCGCTGCTAGCACTCTAACTCTTCCCCCCTCACCCTGTAATCCCTGCCACCTCCTCCCCCTGTAAAAGGATCCTGCTGGCTCTGAGACAGCAAGAAGTCCTCCTCCCCCACCTGCTGCTGTGCCTTTGGAGCCCAGTCATTAAACCACACAGGATATGTTCCAGCAGTAACAACAGAGGGGTCAGGTCGCTAATCCCCACCTGCTCATGGCTCACCATTCTGGTTACCCCTTTGATTGGTGACAAGATGGTACATGTTAGGAGCCATTGACATGGGGAAAAAAACACACAGATACCGAGAGCTTGTGCTCGTCCCATATGCACACAAATACTCACTGACGGTCCACTGCTGCAGGTCCAGTCAATACTTCATAGTCAGCATTGAGCTCCAACACGTGGGTGTTATTGCATATCAAGCGGTTGACATGTAGCTCGTGCTGCTGCTGGCCTTCAGCAAAACATTCCGGAAGCCAGGGTACCTCACTAAAGCACTGCACCACCAAGTTGAGGATGTGTGCAAGGTATGTGTCTGAACCAAAAGGCAAACAGCAGGTTAATGCTGTTCTCACACATGATCTTGCTTGATTTCTGGCCAAGTGTGTCTCCTGTCCCCCAGTCATACCAGCCGCAAAACAGTGTGGAAGCAATAATTCTTTTTTTCAGATCCTCAGAGAGTTCTTTGCCATGAGGTGCCATGTTGAACTTCCAGTGACCAGTATGAGAGAGTGAGAGTGATAACACCAAATTTAAAACACCTGCTCCCCATTCACACCTGAGACCTTGTAACACTAACACATGACACCGGGGAGGGAAAATGGCTAATTGGGCCCAATTTGGACATTTTCACTTAGGGGTGTACTCACTTTTGTTGCCAGCGGTTTAGACATTAATGGCTGTGTGTTGAGTTATTTTGAGGGGACAGCAAATGTACACTGATATACAAGCTTTACACTCACTACTTTACATTGTAGCAAAGTGTCATTTCTTCTGTGTCATCACATGAAATGATATAATAAAATATTTACAAAAATGTGAGGGGTGTGCTCACTTCTGTGAGATACTGTAACTGGTTTTAATAAAAGTGGAGTTTGACTTTAAAGTGGACCTTGCACCTAAGCCCCCCTTCCTTGCTGAAACGCTGAATAAAAGTTGAAAAAACACAGAGAAAGGTTGAGTATATTATCTTCTTTTTCCCTCTACAGGGTGATTTTTTAACACTCTTATTCAACTTTTTGTCATGGAGGAGTGGGGCACATCTAAAACGTGGACCTTGCCTGCTGCTTTAAAGATATTACTTGAAATCAAGTAAATTCAATACACAATTCATCTCCCCCAGAAATATGAAAGCCAAAGCTAAAAATCCATTTTATATAAACAGAAAGAAACACTAGTGTATTTTTGTTCCCATAAAGATGTCATATACGTTGTAGACACATATTAATATCTTATTTTTTCCTCGAACTTTGCTAATTGGGGAAAGTACATTTTAACCTGATTTATGGGCTTTGCTTCACTGCCAGGGATCATATTAATGTACGCAGCTGGCCGCATTTGGGTTGGCAGATATGATATGGCCATTGGATTGTGTCATTTGTTTGCATATACATACAATTAGCTCCAATTACATAGCCTTATAAAACTGATCAGGAAATATTGTCGACAAATAACTGTTAAGATGTGATTTATGCTTCTAGAGTTACATGCCAACATTTACAGTAGATAGGGGAAACTGAGATACCATGAGAATTTTGTTCCCTACTAAGACTGCTCTGCTGTATGTTTGCAGGCAGTACATAATACCTAGTTACCTAGTTAAAAAAATTAAAAGAAGGAGCACATTTTTTTTTTAAATCTTTTATATCAGTGGCGTTCCTTTTTTATACTTTCCAGTGCCAAGGGGGAAGGAGGGTCATCTGTGTTAGAGAAATTATTTGTGTCATTGTACTTGGCCTACAAAAGGAACAGAGACTGCTTACCTAGCAATGTGAATGTTCACTGGGATTAGTAAATTAGATGAAGCTGTGGTCATTTTAATTAACAAATCATGTGCTAGCAAAGATCCTGGTTTTTTCCCTTGTACATGACTATGGGGTCTATTCAGGAAGCTACCGAAGGATCTAGCCGTAGCTTCGGCTGATCCTTCGGCTAGCTTTTGCCCCAGGACCCCTTTGGTTCAGTAGAACCGAAGGGCTGCTGAACGGGCTATTCACTATAGCCCATACAGCTCCCGAAGTGGGCCGAGCGGCTCAGTCGAGCCGAAGGCATATGCCTCGACTCGACTGAGCAGAGGTAAAAACCGAAGCTGGCCGAGCACCTGGCCATTGGCCGCCCGACAGCCTGCTTCTGACAGCAGGGGGCGGAGCCAGCCGTGATCTTACGGCTGGCTCCGGCCACTTGCAGAGAGATCAGCGTTCCTGGTTACCAGGTAACCAGGGACACTGATTTCCAGACAGCCCAACTCTCCCGTGCACTCTTGAAGTCTCCCGCTATTAGATAGCGGCTCCCAGCCGCCCAGGAGAGAAACACTTTCTCCAAGAAAGGTTTACTCTGCTCGAGCAGAGTAAACCTTTCCCTGCTTTTTTTTTTATTCTGACATCGAGCTGTTGGCTGGCGTCAGAATAAAAAAAAAAAGATTTCACCATCAGCAGAGGGGACCTGCAGTTCTCCATCATCTCCTCTAGTGATTGACAGCAGCAGAGGGCGGGTGCAATAGCTAGTTTGCTATTGGCTATTGCAAATTGAAATAGCCAATAGGAATCTAGATATGCATTCCTATGGTAAAATATTTTTTTCTTTTTTTGACGGCAGCAGAACCGCCCGCCCAATAGAAAACAGTTGGGTGGAGCTAGCTGTCACTGCTAGCCCCGCACAATCGTTTTCTATTGTTTTTTTTCTACTTTTTTAACTATTTTGCTATTTTGCTCGGTCCCACAGAGGGACTGAGCAGAACAGCCGAGCCGAATGCCGCTCAGCGGCACTTGGCTATTCACTCACTGCTGTTCGGCATCTATGAGAATAGACCGAACAGCAGCGAGTAGCCTGCCGGAGGTTCGGCTTAGCCGATCCTGATGTTGGATCGGCTGAGTGGAACTCCTTCCGCACTTCGGGTCGCCCGAACATGCTGTGCATGTTCGGCCAACACGAAGCCACCCGATGTACGGCTGATTTCAGACGTACATAGATATAAGTGAATAGCCTAACAGCGTTCGACTCACTTCACTTAGGGTCGGTTGTTCACTCGACTGCCTACGGCAGCTTAGTGAATAGACCCATGTGTATTTAAAGTGAACATAGCTTCATCTTATTTATTACCAGTTACTTTTCAAAGTGAGCATACACTTTTCAAAGTGAAAATTAACTTTGCCAAATGTGCAACTGCTACTCCTACTTTAGTAAATCAACACTAATGCTCATACTTGTATGTGCTCTAAAATATTTAATTGAAGGTGACTTTCTGCCTTTAATAAAAAATAGGTGATGTGGCTAAATGTTTAATTTTTTATTGATAGCAAGCTTGCAGAATATTTAGGGGTGTTTCTAGAAAATTTTAAAAACCCACTATGTCTGAGAATTTACCATGTACTAACACTGAGATGTTCTCCCCTTCTATGACAACTTTAGGGTTTTTTCTGGTTTTAAAGAGAGAGAGAGAGGTACTAGAAAATTATATTGATGGAAATAATTATGACAGATAAGGAATTTGACATCAGTTGTTACTTTGTTTTTTGTTTAAACGTTATGCTCTGACAGATTAGGCACCTCACCTTACAGCTGTTATGCACATAAGCATATTTAATGGCAGGCAAAACACCACACCATGTCATACCTGTGGTACAATTGCAATAGTCCATTCAGCAAAGTCTGGCTTTATTTCCTTGAGAGAAACAGTAGATAATAATCACAGAGCAACGATTCTAACACATGATGCCTACAAATAAAACTTCCAAATAACTGCTGCCGAGCCTTGATATTGAATTTAGAAGACCATCTTAACCTTTCTGCTTATATTTGTTGATTAATAATACATTCCCCCACTTTAATTTCATTTTATTATTTTATTTGCACTTTCCATAGAGGCATTGACCCTAAAACATCATAAAGATATCATTAGGTTTGGGAAAATAGAATTTAAATTGGCACAAATGTACTTTTGACAAAATCACTATTTGTTAAAATGTATTTTAAACTTAAAACCCTGTTTAAATTGGTCAGGGCAATCCGAGTCAACCCAACAGTTGAATAAAAATGCATATTCGCTTAGTACTCATACTGGTTGATTTACTAAAGGGGTAGAGCATGTTTAATTTGTGGAATGAATTTTCACTTAGAAAATGAATGTGAATGAGGTAAAGCTGTGCTGACATCAATCACACAATTATGTGAACAAAAATCCATTGTTTCTAGTTTTCTTGAACATGACCGGTTATCCTTTGCAAATTGAATTTTTACTTTGTTATTATTATTACAGGTATTTATATAGGGCTGACAATTTACATAGTAGCACATTCACATCAGTCCCTACCCTCAAGGAGCTTACAATGTAAGGTCCCTATCTCACATGCATACATAAAGGGCCAACTTAGACCAGAGCCAATTAACCTTCCAGCATGTCTTTGGAGTGTAGGAGGAAACTGGAGTACCCAGAGGAAATCCACGCAAGCACAGGGAGAACATGCAAACTACTTGCAGAGAGTGACCTGGCTGGGATTTGAACTGAGGACCCCAAGTGCTGCAAGGCAGAAGTGCTAACCACTATGCCACTGTGCTGACCGTCTTATTCACTCAACTCCTTTAGTAAATCAACCACATTTAACTTGCAATTATATGCCATTCCTCATGCCTATACATTATTTAGGGATTAAATTAAGTAAATCCTTATTTAGCATTAAATGAACTACTATTCTGTGCTATATCACCAAATTTTCCTCCATTTCCCTTCATCAATATTGTAATCTTTAGTTTGAAGAAGCGTCAGAATTTCTTATCTCCTGTCATTGTAAGATAACAGTTAATACAAATTTAAGATTTCATTTTTTTTTTAGATCTTGTCCTTCTAATTAAGCACAATTTTATCTGGTTCGGATTCAACCTTGTGTAGCTTGTCTAAAGTAGAATGAAGCCCAGCATCACACACACCAACTGGGGTGGTCTGAAATTAACAGATTTAGAAGTCTATAATAAAATCAACCCTTCTATACTTGCATCAGTTATCAGTTAAACCATGCTAACTGACCACCTTACCATAGTTACCAAGAAGAAAATCAGACTTAGCTCTCTTTTCTCATGCTGGAAATCCAATTTCCTTCTGCTTTAGAAAACTCTCTACTTTACTTATGAAAAAGGTCTGACTCCACAGCAGTACATGGATTCATTTCTGTATTTTACAGTAAAATCTACTACTACAATCCCCACTGACTGAACCTTTGATACATACGGTACAAATCACACTTTAACATAAGCTTGTTTACTGGGCCCTTAGCATGGTTTTTACATGTTTTAAGACAAAATGTGGAGATTATCCACAAATGTCTGGTCTATTGTTCATCCTATACAACATTTTTATCCTCCCTCAGCTAACTCTAAATTCAACTCTTGCATGTGAATTAACTTTTGAACAAGATCATTGAAAATTGAAAAGCATTTGGTAAAAAAAAAATGTTGGCTTTGATGGAGGACAAAATTATAACAACAAAACAAATACAATAAACATTTTCATATCAGAAAACACAATGTAAGTGTACTGGCCATTTTCTCTTTTGAAGTTGAACAAAGTCATGAGAGATTGGGCTAGTATATCTTATTTGCTGAGCTTGCTGTGAGTGGTCAGACTGAACATTATTGAAAGATTGTAAAGATATAACCCAAGTACTTGAAAAATACTTAGACTGTGAAAATGTATATCTTGATGAAATAAAATGAAAACAAACTTTTTCCAGCCAAGTGCTCAGGTTTGTTGAAAAGAGAATTTTTAAACTAAAGATGTTGTTAATCTGTTTGCCCTGCAGTTGCTATGAATTTAATTTATGAAAGGGAATAAGTGTGCCACTAGTATAGGACTGGGCATCATATACTTAGATTAGTTCAAGCCTACCTTAAACATTAACGAAATTCTGTCACTAAGAAAAAATACTTATTAAAACAATTCTGGCTGTTTCCAGATCAATATTGAAATGCAATGGAAAATTAATCCTGCGTGTTGCTATCTTGAAACTTATCAGATGTGTCCAGGCATAGCAATGTATCAACTGCTTCAAATTCAAGGCAGTTTTCTGCTGTCAAAAACATTGATTTTCACTATTGATTACTTGACAATTTCGTGATTAGAATGTAAAGTGGTTTCTAAATTCAGGAACATTAAAGAAGATCATTGACAGCACCGCTGCTTGTAACTGGCCTAGATTAGTATGATTAAAGAAAACAACTCTGCCTAATTTGTGAGTCCTATAGTCTTCAATATTCAGTTCTTCAGTTTGCCAAATTAAAAAAGTCTGTAGTAGAAAGTGGACACTATTTTTTTAAGGAAAGTGGAGTCTATAAGTACTACAGAATGGTGTTCATAAATAGCATTGGAGAGTGAACATAGTATACAGAATTGAGTTTATTCCATCATAAAACATCTAAAAGACAAACCAACACTTTTAGGGCATTCTAGTGGTCCCCCTTCATCAGGGCTTTAAAGTGCTGGAAATAATCTAGATGGTTTATGGATTAATTGGGTGAAAAATGATAAATGTTGGGGGCTTGACTTGCTAATCTCGCTGTAAGGACCTCAGCATGAGAGCTTCCAGTCCTGCATTGGCTTCCAGTAATTACAATCTGACCCTCTGATATCCATTTTACTCCATGGGCACAAGAAAACAGCCTGCCTCCATACCCACTTCCAAAGCCAGATCAGGCAAATTTCAGCTACCCGCTCACTGCACTATTCCAGCCAGCATGTGCAAGATGGTGCCATATTCATCGCAACCTAGCTCCACTCCTGCATCCCATTCAGGGACTTCCTCTCCCTCACTACCAGAGGAAAACTAAGAGAGGAACAAGTCGTTGCCCAGGCTCTCTTCAGGGTGAGGATGACTCGGACCTAAGAACACACATCAGATCACTCCCTGCTTGCAAAGATCCTAAAAGATATGTCTCTCATATGGAATCTACATATAAGTAGGTCGGTACCTTAAAAGATGACATTCAACATGTAGAGACGAGAGTAAAAGAAATATAGGGGATCTTTGACACTGTGAAAGTAGTATTAAACTCTCAATATTTTTTCAATAATAAATCCAGCTAAAACAAATATACATTGTCCTGTCCAGTAGAAGATCACAAGGGACAGAGCAGTCTCTAGCTGCTGTCCATCTACCAGCTTGGAGAAGGGTGATGAAAGGAGGAAGGAAGGAGGAGCGGGAAGCAAGGGTGTGGGGAGTAATTTGCCTTACTGGTGGGACACACACAGCTTACTAGTACACAGAAGGGTGACTCCATGGGACCCTGCTAGGGAAAGGACAGCTGGCACTCAGACGCCAGCTGCTGCCCGGCAGGGGATCTTCAGACACACCAGCCGTCTTCCTAACTGTGAGTCTATTTTCCTTACATACAGCTAGCCACCATAGTATACCAGCACTCCCAGGGTAGTAGCGCTTTTAAAGTTTGTTTGCGTATTGCTGTGTTTTAGGTACAGGGTTCCTCTCCCTGTTGTAAGGAGCTTGCAGACCGACCACCCCAGTTCACACTGCTTCAACATAGTGACCATCAATCAGTAGTGTGCTTATCCATTGTTTTAGTTCCTTTGCTATCCATGGGACACTGCTAGGGAAATGAGCAACCCTAAAACAGGACCATTACCTAAATTGTGTTGTCTTTCACTTTAAATTGTGGTATCCTCCTGCGTGAAACCCACATATCTGGATTCACCAGACCACGGGTAACTTTTTTCAACTGCTGCTCCAAACATGGTTATACGTGGCATTTTCAGTCACAGATCATTTACACTGACGCATTTCTGCCTCTAGATATCAGCTTTACCAAATATCTACAGCTTCATTAACCATACCTACCACAGCTGTAATTCAGTATCGGTATTTGGTATTCACTTCACTTATATAGTTGTATTACCTGCATGCATGTTGACTGTTTGGTTATTGGTTGTGCTATATGTAAGTATTATATTTTGTATGTTGCACATTCACTAATAAATTGTTGTCAAATCATGGTATCCTCCTGGGTGTAGCTTACATATCTTGTCTCACCAGACCACAGGTAACCTCCTACTGGTTTCCTTAAAAGCCTCCTCTTCCCCCATTGAGCCATTTTGAAGCAGATGTACTTTCATATCCCCTCCCATCGCATTGTAATTTCCTTAGTTTCCCTTTTTACCCATATGATTTGGATGCTCTTAATACCTTTCCATTTCTTTTTCTTACAAATATGACATGGTAGGTTTGAAATTTTCCATGTATAATGTAAAAGGTCTTAATCTTCCAGAGAGGATGTTCTAAAGTTTTATACCATTTCCATGAGCAAAAAATGGATATCCTGTTGCTAAAGAGTACCCACTACAGGAAGCCCACTCTAAATTAGATCATATTCCTAAATAAACAAATACTATCCTATATGGTTCCATAGCGCTAGCTCTATATTGAAACCAAAGGTGTATCTATCACCATTTATAAATCTGCTCCTATTACAAAGGGAAATTTAATTTTTTTAAATTTAAGCTGTTCCATAGTATGTTTACAGTTGTTTACTTACACCTTTCCAATCAGGAACCGGGAAACCTTTTTCTTCAACTCCTTACAAAATTGGAATCTTTTGCTACAGGACAACTAATTGTGGGAGGTTTCTTTAATCTGATCTTTGACAAGACCTTGGACTCCATGACATTTCTCTGTCATTCTTCTTTGGGTAGACAGCAGGATCCAATGTTCAGGTTACACTTGATGAACAGTTAGAAGACCCTCCACATGATCATGAAAGATTTTATTTTATTTTCAGCTGAACACAGTATTTACAGTTGTATAGATTATACTCGGATCCCACACTCCCTGTTTGATCTTTCTCAACAGCCTGTATAGGTAGTAAATTGTTACTAAACTACACTCCCATATTTGCAATACTTCAAACTGGCAAAACCACACAGAAACTTGACTCATGGGGATCGGATGACAATCTGCTTGAAGATGTGGGGAGGACCTTATGCAGACATCATGGCAATATCAGAGAATAAACAGTCTATGTAGTCCCTAAGAAATAGACCCTATAAATACCCCACTTTGTAAGAGTTAAGGGCAGATTTTAAACTATGTAGTAAAAATAAACTCCTGAAAATCTGCCTTATTTGACACCCAACATGCTAGGGAGGTGTTCCAGCTGGCATGAAGAAAATGTGACATATTTATTTTATAGCAGACTTTCAGACAGATCAAATAAAAACCACTGATTTATATGTTGGATGTTTGAATGTAATTGGTCATTTAGGAAGCTGAAAGAGAGAGCATTTTAGAGCATAGGTTTCAGTAAGAACACCCTTACTCCCCTCCTACTGGTGAAATTGAGCTATTTGTGTTTATTCTGTAAACAAAACTGAGATGTAGGTAGTGAAGTTTCTGATTTTATCACAGATGCTGTGTTTACTGGATAGTAGGGATGCACAGATACCAAGTACTGTACAAGCCCTCCTTCCCATCTTGTCTTGAATTGTATTGTGATTGTAATGTCTTCCTTATATTGTAAAGCGCTGCGCAAACTGTTGGTGCTATATAAATCCTGTATAATAATAATAATAAAGTACAAGTGCAGATACTTTTCCAGCTACTAGACTAGAGAAAAATTGACCAAGTACAAGTACCGATGCTTGTCCAAGTACTCACATATACCAATTACTGATACCTTTTTTTTTTATTGTCATGCGACATTTTTTCTAAAACAATACAGACTAATGATTTCAGGACAGTGGTGGATCGCCAGGGCCCTGGTAGTTCTTGTGAAAAAATGAACTGGTATATGTGCATCCCTAAGGGATAGAATGCTTTCACATTGTAAGTGGAATTGCTCTTTCAGTTAATATCTTTTATTAAAATGCAAACATCCAGCAGTTCAGAAGTTTTTTCTTTTAGGAAAACAATGAACCAAGCAATAATAATATAATTTAATGACTGTAAGATTTTAAGAAGAGTAAAGTAATAATGCAGTGACTTGCTTCTTATTTTTTGATCATGTAATTGAATTACTTAGCAGCATGAGAATATTACAGTTTATGTAAATTTATGTTTGTAGAGCCCTCAAGGATTGAGTGTGGGCTCTACAAAGATAAATTTACATAAACTGTATATATGAGATACAGTTAGAAATTTGCCTTTGACAAATAAAATGACTATGCTGGAAATGTTTCCATTTTTATTTTAATATGCCACATGTTTTTGTTTCCATTATGCATATTAATAAACCCAATAAGACGTGGAAACATTGTGGCAGGCACTGAGATGAATATACAAGCAGACATTTAGCATGCGTATATGTGGGGATAAAAGAGTGGAGGACAGTAAACATTACTAATATCTATTCCATGTAAGAAAGTTGTAACACCCACAAATATAAAACAGAAGATTTATGAAAAGATTTCCTGTAGGAAAAATCACAGATATTGTGTGGTTAATTTGTGGAGGTAGGGGGTGGGAGGCTGCAGTAAATTAGAAACAGTATAAAACAGATGTAGAAGAAACTACTGGGCTCCTAACGTTGGGTTTCCTTACGACTGATCCTGGTTCAAGAATAACTGTTTTCATTACTGCTATCAGTTCCCCAGTGATAGCATCGTTGTAGTGTATTGTTTATTGCCAAGAAGAGGTTCTAAAAGAAATCTATGCTGAAAAAATACATAGGATGTTGAGATTCATACAGCCAGAGATGTATTAATTGATATGCAGCTTAACTCATAGATACAAATGAAATTATTATATATTATAATATATTATATATTATTCAAGTAAAACATTTCATATCTACCAATTTATAAAGAATATCTAACTTTCACATTAACCACTTATGAAAAGGAACTCCTACACAACTTGCTATCATCTCCTTTGTGTGTGCTCCAGTCAGATATAACCGTCAACGAACACTAACTTCAGCTATGACTACTTGCCAAGAACAACTAAGGCAAAATCTGGTAAGGAAGATTGAATAGACATATTTAAGGAGATTGTGAAAGTATCCCTTAATGTCATCATCAAAGAGAAAAGTTTTTATTTTGTTACCGAGGGTGAGGATTCCTAGCTGATTATTTACACAACTGATTGACTTGCAATGCTATTCTGGATTGAGTGCATTAATTTGATAGACACAATGATACAGAGTTCCATCTCCTAAATCGTGGACAGCCCTATTATCCAGGAGAGGACCTAGCCTTGGAATCCTAGATTGTTCACTTCTCTGCCTTCTCCAAACTCTTCACCCTTCCGTGAATAACCCTGTAAAGTTAAATGGATCTACAGCATTTAACAAATATCTTGTACCTTGCATTCCATGCTTGATGTCTTTTTTTTGGAATCTAAACTCCATGAATCAACAAATAACTACAAAAATCAATATAACCAGCTGATGTTAGAATAAAATAGCCCGGTGGGCGGATTCCCCCATGCACTCTGTTTAACTTGGATGGAAGAATATGTTAGATTTAGCTAGTTAAGCTGAACAAAAAATAAATACTAGTGTGTGGCCAGGTATTGTCACATAACCAGTAGGTGGTGCAAAAGTAGATGTAGCCTGAACACTCCTTTACTGCTGCATTTTCTAGAAGCAGATGATGCAAAACGAAATCATGGGAATCAAGCATTTAGATTTTTTAAAATAACTTTCTGTTCAATATTATTATTTCCTGTTAGTTTTATCATATGTCTGGTGTTTAGATTTAGTTGGAATGAGCACAAATTTCACATCATATTCATTTGTTCTGAATTGCAAACAGGCCATTAATAGGTGCTGGGTCTGCTTGCCAGATTCTTGGGAGTTTCTGTATTTTTAAAACCCATCTTCCTGTTGGCATTGGTAGTCAGTGTTAACCCTGCCTACAAGGAAAGTCTATCCTTGTGCTTTTTCTTAATTTAAGCAAAACACAAAATTGATGTGCATTAGATTACTTACCACAGTTTCTGCATGGAAGACCTCTGTCAGCAGTCTTTTGCCATGTTACAAGATCACTTACCGGATTTGCCACAGCCAGCAAGAATTCTGACATATAATCACTGTGGTTGGTCTGTCTGATTTGAAAGTCCTTGTCTGTTTTATTCTTAGGAGCTAGGATAATAAAGTGGTCACTGGAGCAGCCAGCAAGGATGAAGATGGATTTTTTTCCCCGTTTTTTAGATCTTATTGTTGTCCTTTTTGTATTAACTAAACTCTCATATAAAGGTGTGTATAATAACAAACATGATTCATTCAATCTAGAAGCATACCTAAAATCTGCAGGCACCTACTGCGAATTTGGAACTTGAGACCTGTCGAAATCATGCAAAAAATGTCAGTAAGCCCTCTACAGATTAAACAGCAGATAACGGAAGCGGAAAAGTACCACAAAGAAAAGAGAAATGTTGCTTTATTCTGTACAGAATACAGTGAGAAGTTTTGGTCCTTTGACTTTATGGGCCCGGAAGCAGCTATATGCTCTGCACTTTTTCAAGTAATACCCTAGTAAGAAACACAGGTCACAATTCATTCAAGTACAGTCATGTGCAAAAGTTAGGGATTTTATATTTGAAGTATAACATTAATTCATAACTTTGTTCAGAGGGATTTATGACCCAAGCTGGCCTTCCAAATGGTACACTGGAGTAGTGATCTTACTTTATTCCACTTCAGTTAACCCTTTCACGACTAACGATGTACAGTGTACGTAGCTAACATCGGGGCTGTTTAAACAGATTCCTGGCGGCTTTTGCCGCCGGGACTCTGTTTAAACTTGTAAAGCCGACTTTCGGCTTTACAATAGAAGTGATTCTGGCGACTCAGCTGTCGCCAGATTACTTCTACAGCCCGGTGAAGGGGTCAACCCCCCACCAACACCGCCGACGTGCTTCCCGGGCTCTGTTGCCCCTCCTACGGGACCGGCTTCTCTGGTGTCGGCGGGGAGCTGGGGAGGAGATGGACGAACCTCCGTTCATCAATCCCCTCCCCGTTCTATGGGGCCGGGAGCGATGCAGATTGCATCACTTCCGGTCCCATAGCTGTCAGAGCCCAGCTATAAGCTATTGAAGTGCGATCTGCACTTCAATCGCTTATTTGGAGTGTAAAGGTGACACTGGGTGTCTTTTGGACACCCAGCATCACCTTAAAGAGTACCTGTCACCCCCATCTGCTATCACATGGGGGGTTGTAAGCCCCCCTATGTGATAGCAATTAAAGTAAAGTTAAAAAAAAATTAGTTTTTTTAAAATTAACATTACATAAAATAAATCTAAAAATAATAAACTCATGTTGGGTGCGCCTACGTATGAAAACGAAGAACGTGCTACACATGTTGGGTATCGCCTCGCACGCCGGAGTGAGGGCAATAATTCTAGGGTCAGTATTTTTGGGTATCTCTAAACTGATGACGTGGGGGCTTTTAAAGCGTCGTCTATGGACTTTTTGGGGTACTGAAGTTTGTCGCCGTTTCACTGACTCTCACAATTTTTAACCTGGGCATGTTGGGTATCTATTTACTCGTTGTAACCTCATCTTTTATATGTTACTTTAAAAAATTGGTATTTTAATGTGTTTTGGGGCATTTAAGTACATTTTCCCCTAACCTTTGGGGTTTGATAAAGAGTTGCGCCAAAAACGTGCAACTAAAAATTTGCAACTGCCATTATTTTATTATATGGGGTCTTGGCTTTCAGAAAATATATAATGTTTGGGGGTTTTAAGTAATTTTCAGGTGTTCAGAGTTTTATGCTAGCTGATTTTAGTGTTTTATATCTGCCTAGGGTTCAAATTTAAAAAATATCTTGCTATAAATTACTGAAATGTATTTGGTACATATATTGGTCAAATATGCAATACATGCTACACAACCTAAGAATATTCTGGAATTAGACATCTCCTGCAGGTAACAGGACATGTTTGGAGGCTATGATATCAGAATAGTCAGAAATACTAAGCACTTGCATCTAGAGTGCTTAAAGTTTGCACATACAACATTTTGAGGGTTATTCACAAAGCTAGCCAAAGGATCAGCCATAGCTCCGGCTGATCCGTCGGGTGGCTCCGGCCGCCTGAGCCCTTCGGTTTAGTAGAACCGAAGGGCTGCTGTATGGGCTATTCACTATAGCCTGTAAAGCTCCTGAATCTGGCCAAGCGGCTCAGTCGAGCCGAAGGCATATGCTTCGGCTCAACTGAGCCGAAGTGAAACCCGAAGCGGGCTGAGCGGCCAGCAAATGGAAGCGGGCTGAGCGGCTGGCCAATGGAAAGCCTTGCAACTGACAGCTGGGCGGAGCCAGCCGTGATCTCACGACTGGCTCCAGCCAGTTGCAATGACAGATCAGTGTCCCCAGGTTATCCCCAGGAACTGAACTGTCATTACACAATGGCAACTTGGCGGAGCCAGCCGTGAGATCACTGCTGGCTCAGCCAAGTTGTTATTCATTGGCCGGGACCTGCTAGAAGACTCTAGCAGCTCCTGGCTAATAGGAAACAGTTGGGCAGAGCTAGCTGTCACTGCTAGCTCCGCCCAATTGTTTCCTTTTTTTTTACTTTTTTCAATGATCTTTATTTCTCTTTTTTCTTTTTCCATTGATCTTTAGTTTTGTTTTTTCATTTTTTAATGATCTTTTTTTTGTTTCTGCTTTTTTTAATGATTCTTTTATTTAACTTTTTTATTCAATAATCTTTTTTTAACTTTTTTTAATCTTTATTTATTTTGTAAGATTTATCATTTATTGAACTTTTTAAACATTTTATTGCTACATTTTTTTCTACTTTTTTCACTGTTTTACTATTCTGCTCGGTAACACAGAGGTGATATGAGAACCGGCCGAATGACAGCAAGAAGCCGAACTCCTTCTGTACTTCGGCTCACCCGAGCATGCTGAGCATGTTCGACCGAACCGAAGCCAGCCAAAGCAAGCCGATGTACGGCGGATTTCAGCTGATGTACGGCTGAAATCAGCAGTACAAGCCTGAAGTGAATAGCCGAACAGCGTTCAGCTCACTTCACTTCGGGTCAGTTATTCACTTGGCTGCCTTTGGCAGCTTTGTGAATAACCCTGTTAATGTTTTATTAATGTTTGCTTCCTCCAGAGTCATGTGAACTTTAATGAAAGCAGAAAGTTTGAAGATTGAATGATAACATTAATTATAGTTAATTCAACCTTTAAAGTTGCAAGGTTTCAAAATATGTTAGGCTTCTTCATCAGGCAGTATAATATAAAAAAAAGAGCATCATAAACCTTCTTCCCAGCAAAAACAAATGCCTGGAAGTGATATGTCAGGGAGTTATATATCTCACTAACATAGCAAAGAGAGTATCAAAATGTAGATATACCAAAATCCAAATGATGATGTTTGTAAGGCTTTTCTTAAATAGTTACCACCCAATAAATTCAGAACGGTAAGGCCATATTGACTAATACTCAACCAGATATAGGTATAATCATTACATTATTGTTGCATACTATCATTTACCAAAATTAATGATAGGATCCAGATTCAAAATGAGGCCAGAAACAAATACAGTGCCAATGATGTCAGTAAAGAATTGGTCATGTGAATGTAGAATGTCCTCATCCCAACACATTAGAGTAGGTTTCTGAAAGAAAAAAAATACAAAAAAAATCCTGGTAAACAAGCACAAAATTACAAATTTGAATTTAATTAGATGTACAATATAAATTATAACCAACAAGTGGAAACATTGATTTAAAGTGACATTAAACCCTCAGATTTTTTAACATAAACCAATACTCTAATGTGTGCCTTACTGTAATCCATGGTAGTTTCCCTTCTCTTTGCTGCTCTTCCTTTTAAATCCGTATCTCTTCTCATACTGTGGGAGAACTTCCCTTTGTAGCTGAGTGCCTCTTCCTGTAGTGCTGGCTCAGGTTGCAAACCTATACACAGACATCATGTATCCATTCCAGAGACAAGGCAGTCTGCTGCAAAACAGAAGTTCTGCCCAGTATTAGAAGAGATACGGATTTAAAAGGAAGAGCAGCAAAGAGAAGGGAAACAACCATGGATTACAGTAAGGCACACATTACAGTATTGTTTTATGTTACAAAATCTGAGGGTTTAATGTCACTTTAAACAAAGGTATTTTTACTGTCCAAGAGGTTCTAAGATCAAGTCAAAAACATTGTTGGACAGTTTTGGATTAAATGGAAGACTGTGGATGACTTTTTAATGCTATCTGGGATCTTTCTAGATATTTACCATCACTTCCTGTACTACAGACAATGTTTTCACCAGGCAATAAGTGTGAAAAAAATGCAACCAGGACACAGACAAATAATAAAAATCTTACAGGGGTTCTAGCTTTCTTTTACTGTACTAAAGAAACCCTTTTTTTTATTTCTGTCTTTGTTGCTTTTGGGGAGTTCTCTTCACTTCCTGTCTGGTAAAATGTTGTCAGCAGAAAAGGAAATGAGAATAAATGTTTTTAATAGATAGATCTTTCTCTACAGTTTATACTTACTGTAGACTATAACATCATCTGTAAAAGAATGTATAATTGAAGGTAGGCTATGTTATGCATATAGAAAATAGAAAGGGGCAAATAGAAATGCAATGTTTATGAAAATGTATCTCCTATTATATTTACTTTAGTATTCATAAGCTATAAATTGTTGCTTTAATCCCAGTTTACACAGTGCTGTATTTCGTACATACCAGGCTCTATATCCTCTTTGACTATTAGAGATATTTCTGTTCACTTTAGAAAACAGAAGTATATGAGTCAGAAATATTCATTTTTCTGTATTGTGTTTTTCCTAAGTATGCTTAAAAGGAATACAGCCAAAACTTAGAAATCGCATTAATTTGTATTACTTTTTAAATCCCCGGCATAATGATTTTTTCCCCCTACTATGTTTCTTAATTATTTGAACAAATTACTAAATATTTATATTTTAGCATAAGACTGAGAATATTTATATTTCACTTCCAAATAACTTTATGGAGATCATGTTGTAGAAAAAAAAATCGTTCTCCTTAGTTTATCCCATAATATATCCTTTTCTAAACAAATTTTGAATATATATAAACTGTTGTTTCCTAATGTTTTCAAACTTTTGCAGCTAAAGCAATAAATCTTATTATTTAATGTAAATCCATGACACTATAATAATGAAAAATGAGCAGGGTTTATTCACTTAGAAAAAAATTGTTGTTACAGCAACATACAGTTATTCATATTTTCAACCGCATATTTTTCTTCTCCTTTCAGCTGCCCGATGTAATTCTTTTCATGGAAGAGAATGTGTTCCTCATTTTGGTTTATTTACAAGTATATGTGTACCCTCCATGACAGGGCAGCACTGTTCTTTATCAAACTCCCATGCTTCACTTAGCCACATTTGGGCAGCTTAGGTTCCCGTGTCTGGAGCCTGATTTAACTTTGTTTTCGTATGTTTGTGTTTATAATCACCCGCTACACACACACACATACACACACATACACACACATACACACACAGACACACACAAGGATACTATGCAAATATACTGCATATATTCATGAT
The DNA here is from genome assembly GCF_000935625.1 of Nanorana parkeri. Classification (NCBI taxonomy): domain Eukaryota; kingdom Metazoa; phylum Chordata; class Amphibia; order Anura; family Dicroglossidae; genus Nanorana; species Nanorana parkeri. The sequence goes on along the minus strand of NW_017307469.1, from coordinate 401,124 downwards.
GTGAAGGTATTTTTATGAAGAGCAGGAAAATTCAGAAACATCAGTGGAGCTTTATCATTCACCATACTATAAGTGCGGCAAATGCTATTGAGACCTGTATTTGAGTTAAACATTTTGGGGGGGGTTTTCCCCCTTTTTTTATATGTGGCTTTTATTTTATTTTATTTTTTTATGTGTTACTTTTCCTTTTTTTTTTCCGCCTATATGTGCGAACGAGCACATATAGGCGATCGGCGGGCTATGGACCCGCTGATCGCCTATATGTGTGACACCCGGTACCGGGTGTGTGCATTGTCGGGTCTTTTCTGCCCGTGCGTGCCCGCTAGGGGGCGCGCGCGAGCAGAAAAAAATTGCCGTCTGGAGACGGCAACCCGCAGATGCAGCAGTGCCGTCCGTCCGTTTTTCTACTACGGGCGGACGGCAAGAGGTTAAAGAATGTAAAATTTAGATGTACACCAAATATAAGTGAATATAATCTGACCCAGTAAACATATCAGTTGCATTTGTTGCAATGAGCTGCCTATATTTTTTTACTTGTTGCATTGGTTGCACTTAGAGGAAAAGTCTTCAGCTATGTATCCTATGTATGAGCTTCTTGTCACATGCAACATATGTATTTATCTGATAACTCCCAGGTTTGCTGGCTTCAATTCAGGTAAAGCGTATGAGTAAAATAGTAAAAAAATATTCAGTACCTCTCTCCACTGCACACACATTTCCCTATGTTTTGTCTCTTTAAAAAAACACTGCAAGTTCAGACTGATCCCTATTAATCATGTCAGAAATCTAATGAGCTCATAACTTCCTGATCTCACTTTCTGTGCTGTACTGAAATCAAAGCAGTGTTAACAGCCTCGACCAGTTCTCCTCTGCAGACCACAGAACATCTCTCCGTATGTTATGGTGAAGAGGGGGAAGTGTTCTGCAGTCCTAAACCATTTCTTGTCCTACGGTGAAAATGTTTCTTCTCCATAGAAGACAGTCAGTGAGCGTTATCACCCTAAGTCAGGGAGTATGTTATTGACGGGATTACCAGGTTAGAATAAAGGGGGGGAAAGCCTGAAAAAAAACCTAAATTCAGCCACCACATCTAAACACTGGTAGGCTGCAACATATTAATTTTTTTTCTTGAATACGCTTTATTGCTTATATATATCCCATAAAACGTGACCATGCAGCTTCCAGAGAAAAAAGAAACAGGTTCGATATGTGCTCTTCTTGGCCATGTGCTGGAAATTGTTCCTTACATGCAAAATTAGTTAAAAACCAAGCATATTCTTATTCTCTATATAACTCCCGAGTAACATAAATAAAAGTCACATGGAAAGATCCAAAACTTAATAAAAAAGATGTGGTGTTATGGGCCAGGAGTTTCACTTTCAGGCCACAATTTGAGGAAAGGCAACACAGGTCAGACCCTAGGTGGGTAGCAAACCACTGATTGTTTCACCATCTCTTTTGCGTGCCTTTTTATGTATACCTCAAGTGAGAAAACATTAGGAAACTAAGATTTATGTCTTCTGATTATTCATATAATCTAGAATGTATGGAAATGATAGGCCACAAGGATCCATGATTAAAGGGACTGGTGAGTCATATAGCTGAAATCTTCTCCTGACCACTGCAAGTCTTATGCCGCCCCTCCACCACCCTGCACACGTTTCATTTATTTAGACATATAGACAACAAAAGAGAAGAGGAAGAGCTGTGTGGGAGAACAACAGTCAACATCAAGAAAGGGTCACTAAGAAGGCAGGATGTGGCATATGGGGCTGAATGGGGATGGAATTTAAAGTATAATTCCACCATTAGTGTTCAGGACAATAGTATGAACTCTCCACGGGGCAAAGTGGGATTGTTATGTGAAAGCATGGGAGTAGGATGACCCAACAGTCCTTAGTTTGAAAAAGAGACTGTGTAGTGTTGAGCAGGCTACACAGCGAAGACTCTCTATAACAGGGTCAGATTAATATATGACTTGTCATGGATGAGGGATGCTATCAGAGCCCAGTAAATGTAACTTCATTTATAGTGGAGTTACACTTTTATTATAATTCTTGAATCAAGACTCAGAACTGATATTCCTGCTTCAAACCATACTGTTATGTCTACAGGTCCCTCTATATAGATATTCCTAGAATATCCTTCCCACCTTTCCAACATCAGCAGTTTTTCACTGTAAAGTACATTGCTGATCTTTTAATATGTACACAGCTGTATACAACTGACTGCGTGACAGTGTAATAAATAATCATTCATTGACCAGTCCTCTCTATTCACTTGGTAAAGTTTTCTAACTGATACTTGCATTACTCAATGGGGGTTATTTAGCAACACTGGAGCAGACAAAAACTGGAGCAGCTGTGCATGGCAACCAATCAGCTTCTCTTTTCAGTTTCTTCAGTTAGGATTTGAAAATGAAACAGAGACGCTGATTGGTTGCCATGCACAGTTACTCCAGTTTTTATCTGCTCCAGTTTTGATAAATTCCCCTCAATGTATATCTGTAAATATTTTCATTTTCTAAACTATGCTAGTACAAAAATCTTTTGAAATCCTGGTGTTAAATGATGTTGCACTTTCAGAGAATTATTACAGGGTGTGAAGTGTGCTATGTACTAAGCATGCAAAGAGAGAGCCAAGAGTGGTATGTGCAGGGGGCGGAGGATTTAAAAGGAAAATTCTATTATCCCCCTACTGCATTCAGATGAAGGATGGGACATAAAACATATGTGTTTCTTCTCTCCTTCTCTGCAACAGTTGTTGTATTGAATGAGATCACAGTCTGCTATTATAAATGGGATTTGAGACTGTGTTTGAAGTGGTGCGAGACATGCTGTATGTCTTAGAACTGATAGCATGTCCCCTTTTCAACTATTCTTGGAGATGAGGAAATGAAAATGGGTCACATATGAGCCGCTAAGTGATATAAAATAATAACAACGGAATGGAATAAATTTACTAATGCATACGGTATAGGCTTGTTTTCTTTCTTTCCTATTTGACCTTTCATTGATGGGTTGCAATTTAATCACGATGTTTAAATTTATTTAAAAGCTTTTGATCCTTGTCAGACCTTTTATTTATTAGTCTACCAATTGTATGTGAATTAGCACAACAGGGTTTTACTTCCTATTCCACTAGGAGGATTGTTAGGAAATAGTGTCCATATTTAAAGTGTATCTAAAGCCTTTTTTTTAGTATTGGATGGAGTGGTAAAGGGTTAGAAACCCTGTCAAGTTTTATTGCTGTATATGTCCCCATTGCACAGATTAACTATCACAATTTTGTCTTCAATACAGAAAGGGATGAGAAAATCCAAAATTGTAGAGTTGTCACGGAAAGGAGGGAAAACCATCAAATGGGTAAACCTGTTATAGTAACCCTATTGCACTTTCTTCTTACCACCTGCTGCAGGGGCAAAACTGTAGATCATGGGGCCCCATAGCAAAATGTTGATGGGGCCCCTTGCGACCTCTCTTCTGTCAATGATATTAAAGTCAGGTAGCAGGAGAGCTGTGTACAATGTCTCCTCCTATACATACATCTGACGTCAGATCTTTCTGATTGGCAATGTTACAGGGGGCACAGGGTCGGTGTCAACAGCAACTTCTGCAATCCTTCATGGGGCCCCCTTCCACCCCCAGGCCCCATAGCAGTCAGGTGGGCTGTTATGGCTTTTGTTACGCCACTGTCCTGCTGTGTTTTTGGCACAGAAGGTAAAAAGTGAAGGGAAATCTCCTTGATAGCATACAGACATCAAAAAAATAACTGACAGGGATCTTAAACATTCCCAACTCGAAGTAGGGCGCCAACTGTCAAGACACAACTTACAAGACACAGACAAGAATAAAAACCTGATAGAAGTTCTTGAGATCACGGCTGACTCAGTCCAGCTGTCATTTGCGTGGAGATCTTTCTCCACGCCTCGCCCATTACTACGGCTCAGCCGAGCCGAAGCATATGCCTTCAGCTTGGCTGAGCCGCTCGGCTGCCTTCGGCTGCTGTACAGGCTAAAGTGAATAGTCCATACGGCAGCCCTTCGGTTCGACTGAACTGAAGGGCTCAGGCAGCCGAAGTGAGCCAAAGGATCGACCGAAGCTATGGCTGGATCCTTCGGCTCATTAGTGAGTAACCCCCCCCCCTCATTAGTGAGTACCCCTTAGACACTCTTTCCAGTAGGGACACAGACTCAGTTAAAATACGACAGAGGTTCTAACCATTACCCACACTACAAAAAACTCCCACACTCAAATAGCCATCACTTTTAAGTAACCAGTATTACATGTATGGTTAACTGAAATGATCATCCTAGCAGGCTCCTCCTTCCATTTCACGTGCTGGGATCAAATGTTTAATTCTGCAGAAGTGTGCTCAGATCTGCTTAAATAAAGGATACAATGTAGGTGGATCAATGAGGAGTCTACATTTCTATATTTTTTTATCTGTATATCATATACAGTATGTACAGCATATATGTATTTAATCTGTATTTAGCTGTTTGGTTGGAGTTTAGCTTTAACATCTCTTAGCAAATTGTAAAGTGTAATAATCTGTACTGTGAAGGGAGTGACCTATTCAAAACCTTCCTTACTGGCCCTTCAAAGCCTGCTGGCCATAGTTCAAGGGCCATTCAGTGAATTATGGTTTTAAAATAATTCTACTGGCGAATATAATAAAACATTTCCTGGGACCACAAATCTCACACTCTCATGATTTGCCTCAAACACAGGCAAGTGGCAAACACAAACGCCATCCCTAGAGACCATTCACTCAGCAAGTTAGATGTTTATTTTGAATGCCCAGTAATATACAAGACAAATTTTAAAAAATGGGCTTTCCCTGGACATGGTTGAAAAATAATGTTCTAAATAAAAACAATACTTTATTTCTTTTGAGTATACATATTAAACTTTACAATAAATATTTATTGTTTTGATTTTGATTTTGATTTCGATTGATTTTGATTTTGATCAAATTTGTTTTCTGTTCCATCATTTTCTTTAACTTTCTGGTTTTCTTTCAGTACATCCAGCATCCCTGGGGAAAAGAATGCTGATATTGTTACGATTACAATATAAGCAACAGTTGACCCTATTCAACAAACAGTGCAAGGAAAAAGGTCTAGCTACAGAATTAGTTGTTACTATGGATACTGAACTTTACATGTAGCACCTTTTTCTTTGCACATACTTCATTTAGGGCCGGTGCACACCTAGGCGACACCTCACCGCGTGGATTGCCGCGCGGTTAGGAGTTGCCTAGGTGTGCGCCGAACGCGTTGTGGGTGTCATTATTTTCTAATGGCACCCCAGTCACGCCGGGCGGATCGCGCGGTTTCCTGCCTGTGGTTCTGAACATGAATGCGTCTAAAACAGCCGCACGTCGTGTATTGCAAAAAAAAGTGCGGATGTCACCCCATTGAATTGAATGGGACGCGTGATCCCGGATCGCATAGGATTGCACCGGGCCTTAATTAGCCAAATAGATTGTAACTTTCATTCAGTTCATTTATATTTGACAGTACCACTCCACCCTGCGCTCAGAGTTCCTGTGGTCTATGGTGCTCAGTGACAAAGGTCCAGCCAAACACGGACTGCTAACCCAGCACTCATGAGCTTTTTCAAATTCCACTTTATTGATTTATACTGCAGAGTAAAAACAAGCCACGCTTTTGATCTTTGGTTATATGTGGCTTAATCATAACTTTCTGTCTTATCACTTGTCCCAGTTTATACTACATATGCTTTTACATTTGCAAATAATCTGACACATCATCTTTGCTTATCAGATCCAGTTCTCATCAAGGACTTTCTCCGTGTTGCAACTCTACTCTGGAGCATTTTCTCTCGATCTGTCAGATGTCTTCTAGTCATTGTGCCAAGCACTCCCTTCCAACACACCTCTTCAGGGGAGCCTACAGTTTTCATTTTTTATCTCAGTAACCTCACACTGTGATCTACTGTGCACACTTTCCAATCCACTCCATCATTCAGTCCACTACACATTTCCTATTCTTCATGGTTCTTCTATGATATGTGCTCCAATAGTATTGTGTCTAAGTGCATCTAAAGTCAAAACTTTTATTTCGTTTTAAATAGAGTATGAAAGCATTAAAACCCCTGTATGCTTTTTATTGCTGTCTGGGTATACTGTAAAATAAAATTGACATTTATTTAAATGGTTTACAACTTTTTAAATGCAATTGGTTGTTATACATAGAGGGGAATTTAACTGGAAACACTGGAGCAGACAGAATCTGGAGTAGTTGTTCATCTCAACCAATCAGCTTCTCCCTTTAATTTTTAAAGCTTCATTGAACAATAAAAAGAGAAATGCTGATTGGTTACTGTGCTCACCTGCTCCAGATTCTGCTCCAGTTTTGATAATTTTCCCCCACAGTATTTCAATAAACTAAGGGGTCTATTCACTAAGCTGCTGAGGGCAGCCGAGTGAACAACTGACCCCAAGTGAAGTGAGCCGAACACTGTTCGGCTATTCACTTCAGGCTTGTACGGCTGATATCAGCCGTATATCGGCTGAAATCAGCCGTACATCGGCTTGCTTTGCATGGCTTCGGGTCGGCCAAACATGCTCAGCATGTTCGGCCGACCCGAAGTGCAGAAGGAGTTCGACTCAGCCGATCCAAAATCTGGATCGGCTGAGCCGAACCTCCAGCAGGCTACTCACTGCTGTTTGGCCTATTCTTATAGATGCCGAACAGCAGTGAGTGAATAGCCGAATGCCGCTCAGAGGGACCGAGCAGAAAAGAAAAATAGTTTTAAAAAGTACAAAAAAAGTAAATAGAAAACGATTGTGCGGAGCTAGCAATGACAGCTAGCTCCGCCCAACAGTTTTCTATTGTCTGGCGGTTCTGCTGCCGGACAAAAAAAAAGAAACTCTCCCAGGCGCTCCGGGAGTCTCCCGCTCCCGGCTGCCCAGGAGAGAAACACTGCTTTTTCTTTTTTTTTCTTTATTCTGACATGGTGCCGTGTCAGAATAGAAAAAAAAATATATTTTTTCCCATAGGAATGGATTGCTAGATTTCTATTGGCTATTTCAATTTGCAATAGCCAATAGAAATCTAGCAATCCATTCCTATGGGAAAAAATATATTTTTTTTTCTATTCTGACATCGCTCCGTGTCAGAAAAAAGAAAAGAAAATAAACAGCAGTGCTTCTCTCCTTGGCAGCTTGTGAATAGCCCGTACAGCACCCCTTCGGTTCTACTGAACCGAAGGGGTCCTGGTGCCGAAGCTAGCCAAAGGATCGGCCGAAGCTACGGCTAGATCCTTCGGCAGCTTCGTGAATAGACCCCTAAATGTCATCCAGTTATCTACATAAATTCAAGTGCTGGATGTGGCTGGTAGAGATACTCTCAGTCAAAATGGTTCTCAGCTTTTAATAAGAGCACTTTAATAAGAGCACTGAAATACCCATTATGATGGGTACTCTGATAACAGCAGGTACCTGGAGGTGTCTGCTGGGTGGGGCCACTGGTAGGATACATTTTCCACTTTGCTTAAAAATGAAACATGCCAGTGTAAGTATTAGCCTAGAGTCTCAGTACTTATTCTACAATCAGTGAAATTTATTTTTAATACTTATTTATACAACTGATTGATATATTATCTTTAAAACCTTAACTGTGTTCTGTAATTTCATAATCATTCAAAACTTTATGCTGCAGTTTATTAACTCACAGCAACTTGTTCCGGTGATGGTCCCCAGCGCAGTCTTTATGTAAGAGGATACAGTTGAGAGTAATATGTACACTACTTAACACACTATTAGCAGCATAAACATTCCTATAAAATAGAATTTGGCAGCAGAAGACACTGAAAACATCTGTGATCTATACATTACATGTAATATTCATTGATGTGTTTGGCTGTAGAGACCTCCTATCACAAGACCTGCATTAAATGCTTATATTGTATAAATGCTTAATTTGTAAGCATTGTTCTTTTTTGGGAAACAAATGTACAACTCGTTCTTGAAAGACATCTTATATCTCCAAGGAGTTGTTTCAGCTGTAACCTGCAACATTACATCAACTATTCTAACTATTCTAGACAATGCATCTTAAGAAGAACAACCTCCAGTGTTTTGGTAAATAGCGCTGTCTATAGCAGTATATGGGTTGTGTGACTTCTGATACATTCCAATATATATGTCTGGCAGATTGGGGTTGATTTCATAAAGGCAAATAGGCTGTTCACTTTGCAAGGCAATTTACACTTAGCAGAGGAAGTTTGCCCTTAGTTTAGTGAATGAGGGGTATCTCTGCTGACTTCCATTACCCAATCATGTTCAAGAAACAAAATGCTGTTTTTTTTAATTTACCTTGCATGTGATTAGGTATTCTTTACTAAGTGAAGTTACACCACATTCAGGAAGCTAAGGGAAACTTCTACAGAGTGCAAATTCCCATGCAAAGTGAACAGCCTATTTGTCTTTAGTAAATTAACCCCATTGTCTCCACCATTTAACCTCCAGAGAACAGGTTGACTTGATACTCTAACAGTGTCATTTTTGCCACCTAATACATGCAAATCGCATGATCGCCTGTTGTTACTGAAATGAGACAATGCTTTATTTAATGCAAATGTGATGAACGGGTTGAAAGATGCTTTCTTCATAGATAGACATGTCACGTTGTTGCCATGTACTGGGAATTATGTTCAAAACAGTCACATAGGTAACATAGCTAAGTAATCTAAGTGCTATGCTATGACAGTCAGCTGTAAGCCAAAAGAAAAAAATATTAATTCCAGGAAATCTGTGTATGTATCTGTACAGACGTACTCTTCATACCTGACCACTGAAGGTAAAATCAATTTCTGGGCAGAGTTTCGAAGCTGCTATCTAGGGATTGCTAAAAAAAAAGCTGTGGCAGTATCTGTTCAGATCAGATAGCATTAGCAAGGGTCAAGCTAAGGGTTCTGCAAAAAAAAGGTTTTGTAAGTGTTCCTGGAGTCATATGAATAGTAACAGAATGAATGGAGTCAATGAATAGTAACTAAAGAAGGGGTAGATAATATACAGGTGAAACTCGAATAATTAGAATATCGTGCAAAGTTCATTTATTTCACTAATGCAACTTACAAGGTGAAATTAATATATGAGATAGACTCATTACATGCAAAGCAAGATAATTCAAGCCGTGATTTGTCATAATTGTGATGATTATGGCTTACAGCTCATGAAAACCCCAAGAACCCCAAATCCACAACCTCAAAAAAGTAGATTATTACATGCAATCAATAAAACAAGGATTGTACATAGAACAATATCGGACCTCTGAAAAGTACAAGCATGCATATGTACTCAGTACTTGGTTTGGGCCCCTTTTGCAGCAATTACTGCAATTACTTTTGCATGATATTCTAATTATTCGAGTTTCACCTGTATAATTCAATTAAAAAAAGTTAGTGATTTTTCTTTTTTCTAACAGAATTCTGCTCCCTGAGACCCCACTCACACCTAAAAATAATAACCTCTTATCCTTCAGCGGCAGCAGGGTGGGGGTGAGGGGGTCCTTACTGCTGCATGTAATCACATGCAAGTGCCATGCAGGGCAGTAATACTCTTAGTCCAGGATGTGTGGTGGCATTACCCCAGGGTGTTGTGTGTTTTAGGGCTCAGGCATTTAAGCAAGAATAAAACAGAATATGGAAGCTCCAAAATACAATCTACACCCAGGGAACACAGACCAGGTGTATAGGCAGTGACACCAGCAAATATCTTTAAACAGTGTCTGGGTACTCTTTTGCACACATAGCAAAATCTAATCCTAGAGTGAGTGGTGACATCACCCTCTCCATCACATGACAGTGCTTGGGCCTAGAAACTAGGTTTAGGTACTTAGGTCTAGCAGCTAGACCTAAGTACTATCTCAAGGGAGGACATATGCTGGTTACCAAGTGAAAAGGCAGCTACCTCATTTGTCAGGTCTAGGAACTACAACTTCATTAGTTCCAGGTTCTGCCCTCTTCCAAATGTCCTAAAGCTCTCAGGCCCAGTCTTGAGGGTGAGCTCTTCCCTCAAGACAGCCACCGTAGACCGCAGGCTGGTTGTCATATTACACCTTCTGCTCAATCTTTGGGGAAGCCTTGCCTCCTTTTACTCAGGCATAGCCTATGAGTGTAATCTTCAGCACTTGCTACACCCCTGAGAAGATCAGAGGAGTCACAGGGCACACCTGCCCTCGCTGCCAGAACAGAACCCACATCTCTCCACAACTTCCAGCCTACAGGGAAAGAATATCCAGCTGGATTCAGATCAAAACAACTCAAGCTTTACCCATATATTGGTATTTACCAGCTGAATACATATGTTTTTCTTCCACATAATTTTATAACCTATATTGCTTGGCTTAAAGGACATCACTTCTTGCAAATGGACCAGCACATAATTAGTTCCCAAATCAGGGTAAACTATCTTCCTGGCTTGCCCTACTCCCATACTGTGGTACATCCACACATCATGGCACTCATACCTAATGGCACAGGATCATACTTTAGCCCATAATGTCAGGGGGAACCCAGCTGCATACTTCATGAGGTGCTCTGCTCCCTGGACTCTTTTCCTCTCCTATCTAACCCCACCCAACTGTTCTTAATATCTCCCACGAAAGGGAACACTGTGTAATAGATAGGTTGCCTAGAACCCAAGGGTGGGACTTGACCTAAAAGAACCTAACACCCCGTTACATGCTCCCTCATACCCAAATCACTGCATATTTTGTGATGACTGAGGTAGAGCAAATGAGATAAAACACATGCATTTAACTGTCGTATGGATACCCTATGATTCTGATCCTTAAAGTAAACATGTGCCCAGATTATACATGCTAAAGTATTTACAGATTATAAACAAGCAATAAAAACACTTTGAAATAAGCCCTCATTCATCTATGTTTCTACAAGCATTGTGATTAAATTCCTTTTCAAAGTTCACAATGCAGACAATGTGATTTTATTAGAACAGAATCTGGCAGCCTCAAAATCAGATCCAATCCCTCAATCAAAACTCTACTTTAAAGTATGGATGCCATAAGTTCAGCTAGTATGGATGCCAACCTGTTGTTTTCCTCTTTCCTCTCATTGCTGATTTATTTTTCCTTGGGGATCTTTTTATGGACTTTAAACATAAATTAATTGCAGGAGGACAAGGCACTGCAAATACAGTATGTATCTTAGTGAGAACAGCTTGCTCCTGAGTCACAGTCTTGCCTTGCTAAATTAAAATCCTTCTTGGCAAGCCATTCTAACCTGCATGTGCCTAGGTAAAATAAACCACAATAAATGGTGTTTATGTAGCATATAAATAAAGAAGAGCCTGCCACCATTTAATACAAGTGCAAGGACCTCACCATTTTAAAACAATATTTATCCTCTGATCAAATCAAACATGATTTTGTGCTGTAAGTTTTAGATTAGTAATATGTTGTATTTAAGGTATTGGTTACTGACTACCTTATATGTGTGTCAAATTATAATTTTACCAGCTGCAGCTTTTGGGAGCCATACAGGCTTTGGATATACTTTAATGTATGTAATCTTTAGGCTGGACTGAGAGGTGAGCCTGCCAAAAAGGAGATTATATAGCCAAATAAAATGCGCTTTTACGTGGCTTGAGCAATTTCACTTCCACAGTACACTGCATTTAATGTCCCATCAACACTCTGGCCACATAAAATAAATGTACTGTATTACATGGACGTGTTACAGGACGCAAAAAAATCACTCTTATTATGTGGATATTATTTAAAGACCTGTGCTAATTCAGTGCAGAACAATATTTATTTTAGTGAATTAATCTAGTATACATAATGTACAACAAAATGAATTTAAAAGTGGGTAATTAATTCAGATTTGGTGCAAACCTGTTTAGTGATGGCTAACAAATGATGGAAATGATGCCAAAATGAAAAAAACTAACATCTGATTATAGTCACTCTATTCCTATTTTTCTTTTACTCTCTTACTCTAGCTGCTGCCCATATGAATCTAGGTTTTTTCCAATTTTCTATCTGTATCCCTGTAGCTGTTCACCTATCTATCTATCTATCTATCTATCTATCTATCTATCTATCTATCTATCTATCTATCTATCTATCTATCCATCTTTCATAAATATTCATGCAAGTAGCTCAAAACTAGTATATTTATGTATTTAGAAATTATGGGGTCTATTCACAAACCTACCGAAGTTTCTAGCCGTGGCTTGAGCTGATCCTTCGGATAGCTTCAGCCCCAGGACCCCTTCGGTTCAGGGCTGCTGTACGGGCTATTCACTACAGCCCGTACAGCCCCCGAAGTTGGCAGAGGAGCTCAGTCGAGCCGAAGGCATATGCTTCGGCTCGACTTAGCCCAGGGGAAATTCGAAGCTGGCCGAACGGCCGGCCATTGGCCAGCCGACAGCCTGCTTCTGACAGCTGGGCGGAGCCAGCCGTCATCTCACGGCTGGCTCGGGCCACTTGCAGAGAGATCCTGGTTACCTGGTAACCAGAGACACTGATCTCCAAACAGCAAACTCTCCCTGGCGCCCCGGGAGTCTCCCGGCCGCCAAGGAGAGAAGCACTGCTGTTTATTTTATTTTCTTTTTTCTGACACGGAGCGATGTCAGAATAGAAAAAAAAAATTGCCAAAATTGCTCCGCCGGGTTCTGTGTGTAATGACAGAAGGTGTCCCTGGTTACCTGTTAACCAGGGACGCCTTCTGTCATAACACTGCGGCTCCTCAGTACACTGAGAACCCGGCAGAGCTGCTGTAAAATCATAGCAGCTCTGCCGCGTTCTAAGTGTGTAATGACACATGGGCGTCCCTGGTTTCCAGGGACGCCCATGTGTCATTACGACGAGAGCTTAGGAGAGCCGCCAGTGATATGAAAGCCGACTCTGCTAAGCTCTGATCTTAATGACAGAACAGCGTCTGCTGGTCACCAGGTAACCAGCAGACACTGTTCTGCCATTAGGATGAGAGCTTAGCAGAGTCGGCTTTCATATCCCCGCCGCCCCCGACAAGCTCTAATTCTAATGACAGCTGGTCCAGGCCATTAGAAAACAGTTGGGCGGAGCTAGCTGTCACTGCCAGCTCCGCCGAATCGTTTTCTATTTTTGTTTTTTCTCAGCGGCATTCGGCTATTCACTCCCTGCTATTTGGCATCTATGAGAATAGGCCGAACAGAAGCGAGTAGCCTGCCGGAGGTTCGGCTCAGCCAATCCAGATGTTGGATCGGCTGAGTCGTACTCCTTCTGCACTTCGGGTCGGCTGAACATGCTGAGCATGTTTGGCCGACCCAAAGCCACCCGATGTACGGCTGATTTCAGCCGACATACGGCTGGAATCAGCCGTACAAGCCTGAAGTGAATAGCAGAACAGTGTTCGGCTCACTTCACTTTGGGTCGGTTGTTCACTCGGCTGCCTATGGCAGCTTTGTGAATAGACCCCTATGTTTTAAAGGCAAACTCCAAGAAAAGCAGAAAACTCCCCTTGTAGTGGTGCTGCCCATGTGCTGCAAGAGTTAAATGCTTGTTTAGGTCTAGGGTACCTGGGAAAAGGACATTTACTTACTTGATCCCTGCTCCTGCATGATCCCTCCAGGGATCAAGAACAGCACCCTCAGCCTCTACCTACTACTCTCTATCGGTTGGAGGCCCATTGACATAATCAAGTACAATGCAGTGCCCATAGGCCTGCAATATATGTGACGACACTGAGAGACAGTCCACAAGTTGGAGTATAGGGGAGACTATTATGTGAGCGGTGACTGCTGGAGGAGCATGGATTAGGTAGGTAAAACTGCTTTACCTGATACTCTATACCTAAATTGAGGCATTGCAGCCCCATTGCAAGGAGGGTTTCATTCTTTCCCTAGAGATAGGCTTTAATAATTTTTTGGGACTCTTGATTTAAAATATATGTATACATTTTTTTAACAGAGAATGGTGAAAACCTTAACTATTTTTATTTTTCATGTCTGTTGGAGAGAATTACCTTTACTTCCTATGAAGAGAAACAATGGAAAGTGAGATGAAGTCTCTACAAAGTAAGGGGAAATCCCCTTAGATAGTTGTTACAGGAACAGATTTCCTCATGGTAAGATTTCCAGTCACCTCTTGTTCTGGTGAAAACTGTAAAATTTTGTATTTCCCATCGCTTTCTGTGAATCCCAAAACCAGGACACAGAAATAAATCAAAGCATGGCAGGTGTTGTAATCCTTCCACACTCTATCTAAAACAAACCAAAAAAAGGTTTGGCGGTACAAACATTTTAACATAAAGTATCAGATAGGTTTAGAGGTTTTTTTTTCTGTATTTAACCAAGAGTACTTTGGGATCATTGAAATGAATGGAAAAAAACTTGTCCTGATACTCATGCATAAGGGGGGCACAAAGTGCCTGATGCTCCTGTTTAAAGCTTTACCCACAGTGTTGATATTGTCCAGAGTGCAAATCTGCATAATGGGGGGCACACAATTCCTATTTTATACCTGTAGATCCTACACAGCCTGTCTGCAAAAACCTCTAGGTAATCATTCCTCCCCCATCCTGACTGAACATTCGAATGGGCCATTGGTAGGAAATGCGTCCCCAGAGGCTGCTCGCTGCTTGTTCAAACTGCACCTATACACAGTGTGTTCTCTCTTCCCCTATCTCAGCCACTGCTGCTAGAGCAAGAGAGAGAGCACACTGTGCATGGGCGCAGTTTAAAATGAATCGGGAGCAGACGCTGGGGGTGGACTTCTTACATATGGCCGTTTAATCAGGATTGGGGAGGGTTGATCACCTAGAGGTTTTGGTAGACAGACTGTGCAGGATCCGCAGGTTTGCAATGGGAAAGGGTAACATTTTTCAACATTTGAACATTGCTTTGCTTTGGGATTTTTTGGAAAATATGCAGAAAGTTGAACTAACCCTTACATATAGTATCAGTATAAATAGTTTTTATTTTATTTTATCAGTCTGGGGTTCAGCTCCCCCTTCAGAATTACCCCTATAGTATAAATAGAAAAGGTAACTGTCAGATACCAGATGTGTTAAGTAAAGAAAAGGTTTGGGTGCCTTTGGCACTGAACACATTTTGAAGGGTATGGTGACGCCAGTGTACTGCAATCATTTAACAACCTAGTAAGTTTCTTTTGCTCTGCTAGTATTGCTCATGCTGCTTTGTGAAATGTGATCTACTATAACTGCTGTGGAAATAGAGGCAAGATGTTGATATTCTTCTTAACCCCACTCACCCCCGTACTCTTCCCCAGACTCCCCCTGCGGAGAAAGGCTGAGTAGAAGGTTGTGTCTGGTGCTCTGCCAAACCATATAAACATTTGCACACAACGAGTCCACACAGTATCATAAAATAACAGGGATATTTAAAATATTTGAACCTCAGTAAATTGAATAGTGATGTATTTACCATTATCACTCAGCTCTATCCACCTGCTACATTATGTGTTGAGACAAAGAAGTGTACAGTTTATGGCATGAGCTGAGGTGGGTATATGAACTGAGGTGTTTTACCATAAGGTGAACAGCTAATACTCATTTAAATAATGAAAAAAGTAACTTTTAACGCTTGATAAAGAGAACATTTAGGATATGGTATAATGAATTAAATGAACCAGTGGAGTTTACTTAGAGAATAGGATAAAGAAGCTTAATGAATGAGGTAAGGTTGTGTTTACATCAATCATCCAATCATTCAAATTTGTTTTTTTCAAAGTGAACATAGCTTTATTTTATTTAATTATGTGTATCTAAAGCCAAAAGTTTTTGTTTTGGATAAAGTAAAGAATGGAACCCCTGTTAGGTGTTTAATGTTGTCTGTGTCCCTACTGAGGAGATTTACTCGCTCTGTCTGTCCTGGTGGACATTGTGTCTGGGCCTGAAAGTGAGGGAAAGTTCCAAACTGCTCTCCTGCCGAGTCATGGAATGTACTAAATAGGAGGCCTTAGCCCGACCATGAACACTGCAGACAATATTTGGGCAGCAACAATGCATGTTTAGCTCAGTACACTGAATAACCCCTATTGTTTTGGAGGCACTGTTCAGGGGTCAGACCCACCTGACATGTGCCTTCTTTTCTAGTCCATGCAAACAGAACCTTAGTAGTTAATTCCCTAAAGGAGAAGAGTCTGTTCACTTGCAAAGTATATGTTGCAAAGTATATGTATTTTATTAGTATATCATCCCCATTGTTTGATGCAGAGATTCCTTTGAGCTTGTGTTAACAAACATCATTTTTACATATGCATGGTGCGATATTCAATTTTCTTCTGTCCCAGTGGATTTAGATTTGCAACTACCAGAAAAACAGAAATGTTAAAACATTTTAATTATCTTAAATTCCCCAAAATGCACTTTAAGAAGCTGCAATTCAACATTAAATTGACATTAAATTCAGGAGTTAAAACCTAAAAATGCATTTTAGTACCTCATTAATGAAAATGGAGCTTTTTTGAGTATCACTTGTAGATCCTCAAATAATCCCTGAATTCATGCTGCCACTGTACTTCCTTCTGGAGGGTGGCTACATTTGTTCACCATGGTCCCTGTGTGTGATGTAAAGTAGTCACTGTTCCAAGCTTGCTCCTGTGGTGGACTACAATCTCACGTTTAGTTTACCAATTTGTATCAAGATTGTAGTCCATCACAGGAGCGAGCTTGGAGCGTTGGCTACTTAACAACACACATAGGGACCATGGGGAACAAAAGTAGCCACCCTCCAGAAGGAAGGACAGTGTCAGCACAAATTCAGAGATAAGGTGAGGATCTACAGCTGAGTGATACACAAATAAGATACATTTTTGTTAATAGTTAAGGTACTTGAATGCATTTTAAAAATTTAACTCCTGAGTTTAGTGTCAATTTAAATTCCAATAAATTTGCAGGAAATTCGGTAAGAATTTAAATTAGTATTATAATATAGGGCTTATTTAGTGAGAGTGTCATGACTTGTAATAATCATCTACAGTTTCCAGCCACAAATCAGCATCCGGAATGGTGATAGGTCAATCAATTTGATTTCACACAGATGCCTGTAGATAAATCTCTAATATATTGATTCTCCTCCTGATATCATGCGTGCAGATTTGTCCAAAGCAGTAGACGCTGTTCACCTAGTAAAGTGTATGTTCACTTTGCAATGTAAATGTTAGTGAATCAGGTGATCTTGTATTCATATTAAATATTCAGTCTGGTTTTTTTTTCCCTTTGCACATGATTGGGTATTCAAAGTGAACACAGCTTCCCCTTATTCAGTAACATTAACTTAGCAACGGGAACATTCACTTTGATAGGAAAACAGCCTTTACACTTTTAGTAAATTAACCCAACCCTCTTAAAGTGTATGCATAGCCAAAACTTTGTTGGGGATAGCGTAGACAAGGGTTTAAACCCCTGCCCGCATATTTTTCACTTCCCCTCTCAGAGATGCAAGAGCAAGTAAGAAGAAATCTACCAAAGTGAGATTAATTTCCCTCTTAGACAGCTGTCCCTGGAACAGGTGTCCCCTGTGTAAGATTTCCCTTTACTCTTGTTCTGGAGACAGCTCTAACATTTTGGATTTTGCCTCACTTTCTTTCAAATAAGAGGGGTGCATCTCCCAAATAGCAACATAGATAGCATTAAAAATTGTCAGAGGTTTTTATCCTTTCCACATTCAAGCGAAAAAGAGGAACATGTTGCCTAGAGATACACTTTAATGTTATATGAGACTAAAGTCAAGTTTTGAATGTGTCTGGATTGCTTAATGTATTACTAAGAATAAAACAAAGAAAATAAGGAAATGATAAATAAAATAACAGCACTTAACATTTACAAATATTTGTGTAGAAGAAATCAGATTTGTAAAGAAATTGTGATAACCAACACACTTGTATAAGTGTGCTCCACAGACCATTGACCTGTGTTAACTGCCTTGTTAGGCAAAAGAAGGCATCAGAGACACAGTTGGCTGGTTTCTTTGTGGGATTACTGAGCAGGAAATTAGCTGTATAGTTGAAAATGTTGTTTACTACTGTAACACTTTTATTATAAACATCCTCTAATATTTCCAGAATAATAATTAATAATAATCTCCAGAAAATATGACATATTCACACATGAATTATATTAAAGTAGAGATAAATCAGGGGGATATCATCTGTGTAAATTGCCGTAGAAGATTTTCCAGTACAAAAAGAATACTTATTCACTCTAAC
This sequence comes from Nanorana parkeri, assembly GCF_000935625.1. Classification (NCBI taxonomy): domain Eukaryota; kingdom Metazoa; phylum Chordata; class Amphibia; order Anura; family Dicroglossidae; genus Nanorana; species Nanorana parkeri. Next base: position 382,916 of record NW_017307469.1, on the reverse strand, counting down.
ATACGCATTCTCTTAAAGGAAATGGGTTACAAAAGGAGAGCTAGCAAGAGTGAACAATGGCTCCCTCATTGGTTAGGGGTGCTTACTCCGTCATGAGAACTTTATGAGGGCTGCCATTGCTGGCACACTTCAAAGAACTAATCCCTCCTACCCTTTACATTTAACGACTGTGCGATCTTAGCCTGTGTATAAATCTGCAGTTGTCATGATAGTGCACATGTGATCAGCTATGACACCAGCCATTTGAATGCTTGAAGCCATGAGAGCTGACATAAGCACACTGGCAACTGTGATAGTTATCATCGGTGGAATGTCTTGAATGTAACTGTTTTTAGAGTTAAATCTGTGGGATTAGTTCTGCTTTAATGCTCATAGACCCAGAACAAGAACTTATCTCTATATTTGTTCTTAGAACGCACTGAAGCCAACGCATCAGCATGACAGCCAGGGAACCAACATTGTCAAAGAGAGTTCAGCAATGGCAACCCCTATATTTTTTTTATTGACAGAGACACTTTAAATATAGGCATATCCTTAGGCAATGACAAGATGGTGAGATGTTACTTTCTGTGGGTGATAGATAACCCAATGATCAGTTAAGAAGTTAATTCAAAATAATACCCAGCAAAAAGATCTTACGAAAAAAACTACCAATATTCTGAAGCCAATTAATAGAAAAAGCTTCCACTTTACCAATATTGAACAATAAATATATTGCTTAAAAAATGGGATATGATAATAGTATAACTCAGGTTTGGACTGAACTCAGGCTAAATCTGAGCTCCACTGAACATGGATGAGGAGTCAGGTCCAAGTCAGGGTAAACACCACAAGGCAGGAACAGGATAAACACCACAGGAACAGAATACACAGAATACAGGCTATGGCAACAATACTGAAGCACCGGCCTCACTGCAAGGAGAGGCTAAATGCCTCCTCAGACCAGCACCAGGTGGTGACTAATTGCTGGGAGACACTCGCAGGTGAGCATCGGAACTGCAGGTTCCAGCACCACAGTGCCACCCAGAGGTGGTCTGGTACCTGACAGCTACTAGCTTGAGACACCTGCAGGTGAGCACTGGATCTGCAGGATCTGGTTCCAGCACCACAGTGCCACCCGGAGGTGCTCTGGTCCCTGACAAGCCACATAAAAAAACAAGAAGGAGAGCGCATTTTCTTCTTGTGATATCGTTTATGTGATGCAAATTGAAACAAATAAAAAACTACTCACAAATGTACAATGGAGACAGGCAGTGTAATACACCATGCATCCAGGGCAGAGCCAAAAGAGCTGACGCATTTTGTGGGAGATCCCCCTTCCTCTACATTTGTAAAAAAAATATTTGTTTCAATTTTCATTCAATAAATTATATCACAGGGCGAAAAGACGCTGTCATTCTATTATTCTTGTTTGGGTTTTTTTACATGGTCCATGAGGACTTTTCCCAGTTGTCCTCAAGTGGTATACAGCATTGGTCTGCTATGCATGTGGACTTGATCTATTTGCTTTCTATTAAATGGTTAAGTGGCCACATGGCCATACTAGGTCAGTGTCATGGACCAGGCCAGGTGGTCCATGGCACTTCCATGTTCAGAGGAGCTCAGTTTTGGCCGAAGTTCAAACTTGCATTCGCTTTAAAGATCTCAACGGTTTCTGCTAAAATACACATATTTTGCTAGCTGCTAGACTACATATCACGAGGAGCTGGCGCTCTCCTGACCTGCCTACTATCTCACAAGTGACTAATATGGTCCATCTTCACTATCAATATGAAAGGGCTATGTCTTCCATTGGAGGGGAACTTTTAAGAGTGATTAAACACTGGGAACCTTGGAATGCACGTTACCCCTTTAACGATGTGTATGGATACTCCTAGAGCTAATCTGGCTCTTGAATGTCAAGAGACCCTCCCTCCCCATGGGACATATATATTGACCCACGATTTGAGACTTGTTATTGTTAATGGCGTTAACTGTAATTCTGCTGGTCGGTTTCCCATTGCGATATGTGTTACTGCATATATGTTCAACTATATACATGATGTAACAATCCATGTAGGCCTCACGCGAGGTCGGTACTACAATTCGTGTACAGTACGTTTCTGGGATATTGTCGAACGTGTTCTGTTTTTTTATGATGTGAAAAGCAATAAAGATTTGTTTGAAAAAAAAATCCTGTTTTTTTATTGCCTTTGTACAGGTTTCCCTTCCTTTATTTACTAGTATTCATTATGCAAAGTGAAGAGCATCAACTCCTTATGTAAATCAACCCCAGCTTGTGCCAGAGACATCAGCATATGAAGAAACACATTAATCACATTCATTCTTGTGCATCATCTGATTTGTAAGGAGGGAAGTGATGGACAGAAAATGATGTTTTAACCTCTTCCAGATTGATTACAATATTTTAAAAGTTTTTTGGAAAGTAATATTACTGCATTCTTGTTGGATTATGAGCACCTGTATGAACGTTTTCCTCCTATGAGACGTCACCTTCTTAAAAACATATTTTTTTCTTAGAAAAAATAATTTTTCACATTCTGCTCACATAAGTATTTGCATTCTGCAAAGATCTTCTGCACTGGTCGACAGTCACATGACTCCAATGAATGACCCTCAGACTTAAATGTCTGAACAAAAAATCTGGCTAGGCCAATCAGCTTTTCAACTGGCATCTGAAAGCATCCTAAGAAAATCTTTCCTTGACAGTTAAGCTAATAGGATTGCTTTACTAAAGGAATAGAGCTTGTTCATTGAGAAAATTGAAGGTTCACTTTACAGATTTACCATATATTCCGTCCTCCACACTGCAAGCTGAACATATGCTCTTAAAGTGAACATTCAATTTGCTAAGTGAAAAGCCTTTATTCCTTTAGTAAACCCCTATTTATTACAGGAAAAAACAAAGGGAGTTTCTGAGCATTAGATCTCCAGGAGTGAAACAACCACTTTTATACCCTATTTATTCCACTTGTTCATTTTGGATGAATTTTCTCATGTCTTTTGATAACTTATCCCGGCTGTGTAGAAAATGTATTGAACTCTGTCCTCCTATTCCTAACATTATTGTGCTCTTCATGGTGAATTTTTGTTACCAAAGCATTTTGTGTTATTTCTAATGCTGTTCAGCCTCTTTTTTTGCCATTGCAAATATTATCTTATATGAATGTTCTGTGTGTATTAAACCCTTTAGTCCCTTTATTTAAAGTGTATGTATCCTTAAAACTTTTTTTGTTTTTTTGGCTAGAGTGGGGAAGAATTAGAATCCCTGCCATGATTTCATTACTGTCTGTGACAGAAAGTGATGGGATATCCAAAATGTTACAGCAATTGTTACCACAAAAGGGTAAAAGTTCCAATGGCAACATCTTTTCCAGTGGCAACTGCATAAGAGGAAAATTTCCCTTGTGAGACGCACACACAAAGCAAAAAATAAACTAAAATTAGTTTTAAGCCATCCCTACTCTATCCAAAACAAAGAAAGTAGGTTAAGGCTATACATACGCTTTAACTCCAGAAAGCTTTACAATAAAAGCGATTCTGGCGACTTAGCTGTCGCCATATTGCTTCTACAGGCCAGTGACTTACCTGCCCCCACCCTACAGCCCCGCGATCTGCACTTCAATAGCTTATTTAGCGTGTAAAGGTGATATTAGGGGTCTTTTGGACCCCCAGTATCACCTTAAAGAGTACCTGTCACCGCCAATATGCTGTCACATGGGGGGCTTGCAAGCAATTAAAGTAAAGTTAAAAAAAATAACAGTTTTTAAAAATAATATTAAATGTAATAAATGTAAAAAAATCTTAAGTGCGTCTTCACGTAATCACGCGTTGGGTGTGCCTACATACAAAAACAATGATCACTCTACACATGTTGGGTATCACCGCGAACGCCAGAGTGAGAGCCATAATTCTAGGGCCAATATTTATGCATATCTCCAAACTGATGACCTGCAGGGGCTTTTAAAGCTTTGTCTATGGATGCATTTTTTGTTTCTGCTTGTAGTTTGATGCTCGTTAAGCAAAAAAATACATAAAGACATGCTTCATCAAAAACATTTTTTTTGTTTGTGATCATTTCCCTGTTGGATAATACTGGGATTTGCCTGTAACTTCATAAATATAGTGGAAAATGCACATGGAAGAGTGTCAGACTCCAGAGAACTTGTGAACTTTTTAAACTGATATGCCCAAATTCCCCTAGTAATGATAAATATGCCTCGGTGTGCTTGAAATGAGCATTGCAAAAATTCCCTCTTTTAATAAATTACCTCTAACCATTTTCTTCAAAATACGCAAAACAATAACAGCGCTAACAGTTATCACACAATTTGTTACTGATTGATTTATCTTTTTTTCTTTTATAAGCCTTGCGGGGTCTTTTGCTAATTATAAATTTGTTCGTTCATCAAACATGTACATCTGCTAGATATAAACAATTACGATAAAGAGAAATATCACATTGCAAAACGTTTGTCTTGTTTTTCTGCTTGAACTGAACAAATGTTTAGTGGTTTAGCAGACCTTCAAAATGTCACTCCATGATTTGGGATCAAAAATGAACAAATAACATTTTGTTTTCTCACCTGTATTTAGAGATTGTATAATCGGACTATACATGTATGTAAAGATTTGGGGGCTATTTATAAAGGTCAAATAGCCATGTGCTCCCCTTTTTTGGTTAACTTTGGGTCTTTAATAGTTTTTTTTCTATTCTTTTTTTAAAGCAGGTTGTTGTTTTTTTTTCACCAAAGAATTTGTCAGTTTTGCACTTTTCCAGTTTGCCATTTTACTAACTGTTCTCACCACGTTTTCAACCATTTTTTAATGAAATATAGCAGATTTACAAAGAGGTGTATGTGGACTTCAAAAACAAAATGTTTGCATGTTTAGTCTGGCACTATGACAGTGGTAAAGTTAATGCAGCCTTTCTCTCTTCCTCTAGGCTTTTCTAGGTTTATTCCATTTCGTGTTTCCTTTTTTAACCAAAAATAAAGCCCTTTTTTCCTGAAAATAGAGTGCTCATGTACAACAATTTAAAGAGGCCAGTTCACCAATTTTTCAGTACTCCAGTTAGCTGTGTGATCCTTTATATATGCAGAGAAAAAATTCAGTACACCACTTCTCTATCAATAGTCCTCATTGTGAAAGAAACAAAAAGATATAAAGTGCCTCATTCATGGTCTATTTTTTAGGTATTAGAAGTAGTAGTATTGATTAATAGTTGTTGATGGTTTGTATATAGTTGTGTCAAAGGAGAAAAAGCAAACTAAAAAAGTAGTAAATTTTATATGAATAAATACATGTATAATATGCTTGCTTTGTTTATTATAAGAAACCTGTACTGAGCAAAATATGTAGACTTCAGCTGATGACCTCTCCTTCTCAATATGCTATTTGCCTAGCTGTTATTCTTCTCCCATGGTTTCAATGTTTTTTTTTATCACTGGCTAAGTGGATCAGGTGTTCCAACCTCACCTTGGCTTTACTTGCTGCATGCTTGTTCTTGTCCTGCATGCTAAAAAAGCATATTAAAAACAGAGACAGCCAGCAGTTAGCATTTTTAAGAAGGAAAATAGGTGCACATTGCCAGCCAACATATCTCTCAGTACAAGTTTCCTTTATCACTAATTTACAATGTGCACGATTTTATTGTGAAAAAAATGAATATGCCATCTAATATGCTCTAAACAGATTTAATTGAAAAAAAATGACTAAACATTTTTGTTTTCAATTCAGTCAACGTTCTTTTAAAAACTATGTGCAGGTGAAATTAAAAAGGGCTTCACTTCCACATAGCTGGGTACATAAAGCTAACATTCACTGGCCTTGGTGAAAAAAAAAACCCCAATATTTTAGTGAATAACTTCTAAAATATCTTCAACCCTGTATTACTGATCTTATATAAAGCCCTACAGTGTGAGACAGAGAGTAATATTATTTTATTGTAGGGTTGTGCTTTATGACATGGTGAATATAGATCTATATAGTTATAAATTTACAAAGCTTGCATGTTTTATGTCAGATCACCAATTCTTTGTACAGTTCAAACATCCCAGAATCTAAAATGTAGTACAGAAATTCACAATAGAAGCAGCCATGTTGAGCCATTATGTGCAGTGTCTGGATACAGAGAAGTGGCCATACTGTAAAAGCGTCAGAGATTTAAATAGGAGGGGCTTATCCTGTGGACTTTCCATTGCTGATTATTCAACAATTGCACAGTAAAGGAGATTTTAGAGTTTTCAGTCCTCACAACAGCACTATTGCTTGACATGTGACAGATTTATGTAAGAGGAGATTTTCTATAACGTAAACCAACCTTTATATTAGGGATGTTCAGATGCCAAGTATCGTACTTGTAACACCGAAATCCCATTATTTCCTATGGGTATGGTTCACACCTGGGCGTATTCTGTTCTGGTCGTATGTGTTTTTGTGATTTAGTAGATTCTACACAGATATCGATGAAACAGGACACATAGAATGTGTCATAACATCTTCTGCTAAAAACAATGATTTCATATCACGTTGGAAAATCAGTTTGGTATCTACTGGACCTTGCAGTCACTTTTTTTACATGAAATTAACTAAATACCATTTTGTTGATGATATTGTGTCAAATTGGACAGTATATTGTCCCATCTATTGCCCTTGTAAGTTTAGAAGCTCTGGATCATAAATCTGAAGCTGATATCTTAACAAGAAGATCCCTTTGTTGATGTTTGCTTGTGAAGCTCTTAGTGAAAGTGTCTGCCTTCTCTCCAGTAGACCCTAAATACCTGGAGGTGAAAGGCTCTGTGAGACATATAATTACTACTAGATGCCATAGTGAGCACCACAGATAACTTGGTGTAAAATTGGGCACAGTTATTAAACCATCAGGAAAAGCTAAGTGCAAATAAATGATGCTGATAATCCCAGTTCACTCAGTACTTTCATGCCTGCCTACAGCAAAATAGTCCCTTCTGCCTAGCAGGAAAGTTTACCGGTAACATGCAAACTACCCCTCAAGGTAGGATTTTAAAGAATTTGTCACCTATAAAATGGCACTTAGGCATACAGATATTTACTAATTAGACAGAGTTACATATATCCCTGCCAGTGACCTTAAATCATGTAACAATGGAATATTAAATTCTCTCTGTGGTTGCAGTTTAGAGAGAAATTTAAATCGATTTTATCCCTGAAAACTCACCTCTTCAGGGAAAGCTATTCCACCGCCTCTTAAAAACTGTACATCTACTTCTTCAATCAGCTCATCCCTTACATTTATTACCTTCCTATCTCTTGCCCTTCCTTGTAGATTGTAACCTCTCACAAGCAGGATCCTTCTAATCATTTTGTATGAATTAGAAGGATCCTGGTATTGTAGCCATACTGTTTGCCCATATGTTGTAAAGTGCTGTGCAAACTGTTAGCGCTATATAAATCCTGAATAATTATAATAATAATGATGATAACTACAAGGCAGCAGCAGCCATATTTCTGCTCCTGATTACTCAGCGATGGCAGAATGATAATAATTATTATTATTATATAATTATATTATACAGGATTTATATAGCGCCAACAGTTTGCGCAGCTCTTTACAATATAAGGAAGACATTACAATCACATTACAATTCAAGACAAGATGGTAATTAAAAAGGTGAAAGTGATGTATACACTGTATCCACAATGTAGTAATATTTCTTATGTGTGACAGATTTCTTTAGAAGTCAACTAAAGGCAAACATAAGGATATTCAGCTATGGATTATTTTACAAAATAATTAAATGCATTTTTTTCTTACATTTTTTTTTCTTTTTTTTTTCTGTATCACCTACCTGTTATCTCCTGCAGGCAGCACTTCGAACCAGTATGATTCTATTGCATTGCACACTGCAATCCTACTAAAGCTGGGTATACACTAATAGATTTTTTTCATTTAGATTACTCTATTCACACTACACAGCATGGATGGAGGAATCTTCTGATGTGGCTATTGTATTTTGACAAACAGCCTCGCTGGCTGTCAAATACCTGAACAATGCCTGCGTCTGATTGGGTGCAGGCACAGTGTAGTCGACAATCATCCACCTGGCTCCTTTGATTTGTTTAATCAGAGGATGTCAGGTGGAATCCGACAGACAGGGCCAACCACTGAACCAGTTTGCCCTTTGCACCTATGTCACAATTGCTATTTGTTGTGTCTACAGGCACTTCACATATTATCAGACATTCCTGGACAATTCTTGTCTTTGGCTTCTTCCATTTAAATCCCCCTCTCAATACTAAGATGCTGCATGGGTTGGGAGCTGTCGGCACAGCTGTAATCCTGGACATTGCAGATTCACAATGGCCATAACTGCAGTGATATGATCATTGCAACATCAACCCTCATACTGACAGACTCAGTATGTGATAGTTCCAGGGCTCATGTAGAAAAGGTGATCTAATGGGGAGCAATATTTTCCCACACAACTGCCTTTCCCAACCATAGCAAGAGAGAAACAATTGCCATTTTGGTGCAAGATTTTGCCAAAAAATTTGTCTAACACAGTGAAAATTGGCAAATAGTAATATTCTGGTGCCAGCGCTGTTGACCTAGGGCATTTATCAAAGTGGGAATTCAAAATATTAGCTTTATTTCCACCTGATTTCCTGTTCTCCTGTTTTTTTCTTACAACTTGAGGGACGTTAATCAGTGCTGGTATTAGAGTCAGCTCACCATATCAGACCCAGCCAAGTCTATTATTTCCTATGGGAGGTCTGTGCATGTTTCAGGAGTTTCATGCTCGCCTCTTTTATAGCTGGGAAACTGATAAAAGCTGTTATTAACAAATTATTACCACTTGGAAACAGTACTGGAAATGGGGTATAGTCCACTATTTAGGAACTAGATCTGAATAAACTTTCTTGTGTAAGGTTTAGTCATAAAACTATTTATTATTGTTATTTTTTAATATTATTATTATTTGTTGTGTTGGTAGTGTTATTGTTGTTATTATTTTTGTTGTTTTTATTATTATTATTTAGCCAGTTTGTAGTTTGAAATTCTAAATTAATATAACTTCTGATTTCCTGAAAGAGCTGAAAATGTTCCCACAATAATAATGACTAGATTATTAAAGTAAATATTCACACAATTGTGTGTGAAGTTTCTCAGCTCCTTTAGTAAATCTACCTCAATATCCTTATTGTGGCAGTAAGGCATCCTACATCAAAGTGTCCCTTTGTAAATAAATTAATCTCCCCAAATGTTGTTTATTTTATATATTATTTTAATTAGGAACTGAACAAAACAGAAAATAAGACACTGAGAATGGAGTTTAGCCTACTTGTTTTTCATTTGCATTGGTATTATTGTTGTTATTATTATTATTATTATTATTGTATACTTAGTAAAGTACATTTCACTGACAAAGTTCCAGTGAAGCAATGACATTGCTGAAGGGGGTAGAATGCTAAATATATATCTCTGCAGATAAACTAATACAGGTTCCTGTAATGACATTAGGACATTGTTCCACTTCTATATGGTCTGTATAGCCCCACACTAACTTGATTTCCACGTTTTCATCCACCAACATCCACATTAATTCCAGGTAGGAGAAATTCGAAATGGAATTTGAAATATCCATGAGCATAATTTTATCCCGATTGCTAAAACCAACAAACAGAATAATATCAGGGCTTCTTTGAAATATCAGCGTATCATAAACACTGCAGCATTACTGGCAATTAAGAGGCAGAAAATGAGAGGTTTATCTCAAGCTGCATTCCGATGTATCATTAACAAACATTGTAGAAAACCCTGGAGTATACACCTAGTACTGGCCGGGAGGAGAGACACACAGTCCGACACAGGAGGGGGAGCTGCGTCCTAATACATA